>NC_039518.1:6343590-6369221 GCF_003672135.1 Ooceraea biroi | reverse complement strand
ACACATCACAACAGCCCCGCATAGAATATCTAAATCATTTCGCTGCCTAATTTAATTGGATAAACGACCGAGAGTTACTGTCTATTCAGATACCTTATTCGGATAACGTATTAAGTAATTTGGACATTTTACTTGAGTGTGGTCCATATTTATAGCTCACGTTAGGCACTCAATTTTTGTAATAATCATCCCAACTGCGTTTGTTTTGTACGAGCGTCGCGCACATGTTGTATTAGTGATCAAATACATGTTCAATGATTTTAAATTATGTAGTGAGAACCTACGCAATCCCCGGTGTCAAAGTTTAATTAGTATACTTTATAACACAATTATACTCTCAACGTGTATTCAGCGGTTTATAATTTTAGAAAACTTATAACAAAACATATAATGGCAGAATTGGCATTTTGAATATGTTGTTTACGCAAAGATCTCGCTCGGAATTGATATCATTATATCGAATTGTATCTTATATAGTAGATGACACAATACATACATAGTGTATAGCGCTACGCTTTTATTTTTAACAGATTTTAGCGGCAAGCGCCCCTATGGAGTGGTCACCGTATATACATTTGTGCGCTACACAGCGTGCGTTAAGTTTGCAGGCGCGAAACTTATTTCTCCTCTCCGTCCTTTTTTTCTCGACATTAATTTTTATAGATAAATTCGATATATGATTGTATGATTCCTCCATGTTCGTCCAATACAACTCGTATTATTATTTACTCAATCATATATTCCATTTAAATAAATTTTTAATTTACTCTCGGGCAATTTCCTCATTTACTTTCAACGTTCGAATAAATCAGCGAGCAATCGATAATCTCTAATTACCGTATGTTCACAAGAAGATATGTATGTTTATATTATCTGATACTTTATATTAACAAGACATGCAAGTATTATGACGTGAAATCTGCATACCTGGCAAGGAAGACAGGAAACGGAGATACAGAAAGGAGCCGCGTATTTATTATGCGAAATGGACGAAAATGAGAAATATTAAGGTGAAAGCCAGCATACACACTGATGAAACACCAGCAGAAGCAGAAGTACATGGAGCATGTGACTTAAGAGTGATCGTGGAACTAGATAAATAATAGGTCGACAAGAGTCGGCTCCCGTCTCTCTGGGTTAACCAATCTATTTGTTTTGTGTCTCGGTTTTCTCCCTCTCTGTCACTTCCTCCTACCCCCTCGCTCTTTGTCTGAAAAAGAGAGAGAAAGAGTCACCGATTTTCTCTCATACCACGGCTCTTCATTAGGTAATCTTATCTCGTGAACGATCCGCACACGGCTCCACGTGCAGCGGCGTCCTACCCTCTTCGACGTGTTTTTTGTTTGTAACAATTCCTCCATCGGACGTTACATCACAGGTTGCCACGTTCAATCGCGTGGGTGACGCAACGACGCTATTACACATTTACCTAATTCACAGGTGATTTGAGCCGGCGTTTGACAATCGGCGCGTTCGCCGAACAGGGGTGACTCTTCCTGTCGAAAATTGGAATGATTGTTCGTTCCTCGATAAGCTAGCTCGGTGACAATAATATGAAGGCGATGATATGACTCTCGAGCCACGGACGACGAGAACGGGGGGAAGATCTCGACGACTTTCGTCGAAGCGACGCGTATCTAAAAGCTCGTATATTATCTCGCACGTGTGCGAAACATACAAGGAGAATTGCCTCGACAACGCTAATCAAACAGATTAATGCAAGAGAGTTTCGTTAACTTAAAACTTCAACGATAGCGTACAATGACTTTGATGACCAGGCAATTACTCAAGTCCGTATCTTCAATTTTTCAACTTCAATTGAAGTGTCGGTTCGCATTTTTATAAGCTAGAGATATCCTTCTCGGCACTCGGCATCTCTCGGTCTCCCCTAAGGGAGAAACATCATCGAGTTCACGTCACCGTATCAAAGGGATACCATAGCTTCTCAATTTTTATGCCGCCATAGCGTTCACGGATGCGCGTAAGAGGGTCTCAAAGTGTGCCGATCGATCGATCGACGAAGTCACGTTCCTCGTCGCAAAGTAGCTAATTTCCCATCGAAGACCGCCAAGTCTTGCACACTCGCGTCATCTTCACGGGCCCCAGGCATGCACCGGGTGCACGCGGCCTCTCCAACGGCTTTCGCATCCACGACCACGTGCAGGGTACACGTGCACCCGCGGTGGATCACGTGCGAGGTAAAAGCGGGCTCAATTGTCCGTTACTTACCCTGTTAAAGCCCGGCGACGCGATCGGTCGGATTGTGCCCGCTATCTTCACCAGTCGGCATCCCCGACGCGCGGCAGGCAGAGGCAACCGGCGGTTCTAATCAGTTATTACACTCCCGGCGAACGATAATTACGACGTTGCAATTGATTGCCGGTGCGCGTGCTCGGCATCTCGTGAAGAGAAGATATCCGGCCTCGGTATCTTCAGCGGTATCATCGTCGTGGTTGCGCGAGCGCGCCGGCTCCTTAAGGGGATGCTGGAGCTGCTAGTGAACTTCTACGCGATGGTGCTGCCATCGCACAATAAAATGTTTTTTACAAAAATTTGGAAATTTGTACGCACAAAATTGTTGTTGAGCGGTGTTTGGACACAATTAAGGAATATGAGACTGCTTTTCGAAGTGACTTTAGAAGCGTCATGAAAGAGAATTCTGTGTTTTCCTTTAGGGTTAGAGGTTAGAATACAGGAGAACACAGAATTCTCTTTTATGACGCTTCCAAAGTCACTTCGAAAAGCATCCTCATATTCCTTAATTGTGTCCAAACACCGCTCAACAGCGATTTTGTGCGTACAAATTGGCAAATTTTTGTAAAAAACATTTTATTGTGCGATGGCAGCACCATCGCGAAGAAGTTCACTAGCAGCTCCAGCATCCCCTTAACGCCTTGCATGCGGACGGACGTGCACGTGTCTCTGATTTGCATATACCGCAATGCGAGGACCCTCGAGGATCACCGGCTGGAGAAACGTACCTGTTCTCTCGTGTTCTATTAATTACGTCTGTTAATTTAGTGATGGTAACATATTAACAGTGACGGTAATAGGTGCTTGCGAAAGTTCGTATGAGATATTAAAGCCATCTTCCTTCCTTCTTGATTTTTCCTACTGCTTTCAAGTGGCGGGATACTGTTGATTCATTAACTCCAAGCTGCCCTACTGCCAAGCTCTTTTAATGTTCGGGACGAGTTCTCGTAGAGTAATGCTTCCAATCCCCTGTTCTCCATCTATTTGTGACTTTACAAACTTTTGCAAGTACTTGTATATTAACTAGGGCTCGCTATTATACGTTTAAACGGAAACACGTTTACACGTATAATTAGCATATCCGTTCATTAGAAACGTTTTCCCGAATATACGTGTTTTAAGGTATTATACGTATAAACGGAAAACGTTTACACGTATATTAAACGTACATAAAAAAAAGAGAGAAAAGACTAGAGAGAGATTTTCGCGGGCCTTACCTGTCACTTAATTCCGGATTCGCGTATCGTTTTCTCGTCCACAATCCTCTTCTCCGCAATATACCGATACAAAATACCTCAATTAAGGGGGGAGCCTGCTTTAGAACGCTGAAAATAAGGTATATTTTACGAATTGTTTTTAGAGAAACAATACAGCGGATCATTATAAAACTTTGATGCATTTATTAGTACATGTTTAAAGATAAACAAAATTATTTTTTGGTTTGAATATATCGCTTGTAGAGGTCGTCCTGGAGAAATCTTAGTGCAGCCGCGTCGCCGGCATTGCAAATTGGTGAGCATTCTCCTGCCTCCGAATTTCGTCTAAACTGAAAAATTGAAATATGTTCTCGTTATTTATGAATTCCCATCGTCGATGAACTAAAGAGAGAAGAAAAAAGTTGAAAAGTGCCAAAATGGTGGAGCTTAGAACACAAAAGTACGATTCTTAGGCAAAGTTTTGCAACTTTTTCATGCAAAAATAATTGTTTAACTTAATGTTTTTATGAATATTAAAGGTTCATCGACGATGGGAATTCATAAATAACGAGAAAATATTTCAATTTTTCAGTTTGGATGAAATTTGGAGGCAGGAGAATGCTCACCAATTTACAATGCATTTATTAGTACATGTTTAAAGATAAAAAAAATTATTTTTTGGTTTGAATATATCGCTTGTAGAGGTCGTCCTGGAGAAATCTTAGTGCAGCCGCGTCGCCGGCATTGCAAATTGGTGAGCATTCTCCTGCCTCCGAATTTCGTCTAAACTGAAAAATTGAAATATGTTCTCGTTATTTATGAATTCCCATCGTCGATGAACCAAAGAGAGAAGAAAAAAGTTGAAAAGTGCCAAAATGGTGGAGCTTAGAACACAAAAGTACGATCTTTAGGCAAAGTTTTTGAACATTTTCATGCAAAAATAATTGTTTAACTTAATGTTTTTATGAATATTAAAGGTTCATCGACGATGGGAATTCATAAATAACGAGAAAATATTTCAATTTTTCAGTTTGGATGAAATTTGGAGGCAGGAGAATGCTCACCAATTTAAAATGCATTTATTAGTACATGTTTAAAGATAAAAAAAATTATTCTTTGGTTTGAATATATCGCTTGTAGAGGTCGTCCTGGAGAAATCTTAGTGCAGCCGCGTCGCCGGCATTGCAAATTGGTGAGCATTCTCCTGCCTCCGAATTTCGTCTAAACTGAAAAATTGAAATATGTTCTCGTTATTTATGAATTCCCATCGTCGATGAACCAAAGAGAGAAGAAAAAAGTTGAAAAGTGCCAAAATGGTGGAGCTTAGAACACAAAAGTACGATTTTTAGGCAAAGTTTTTGAACTTTTTCATGCAAAAATAATTGTTTAACTTAATGTTTTTATGAATATTAAAGGTTCATCGACGATGGGAATTCATAAATAACGAGAAAATATTTCAATTTTTCAGTTTGGATGAAATTTGGAGACAGGAGAATGCTCACCAATTTACAATGCATTTATTAGTACATGTTTAAAGATAAAAAAAATTATTTTTTGGTTTGAATATATCGCTTGTAGAGGTCGTCCTGGAGAAATCTTAGTGCAGCCGCGTCGCCGGCATTGCAAATTGGTGAGCATTCTCCTGCCTCCGAATTTCGTCTAAACTGAAAAATTGAAATATGTTCTCGTTATTTATGAATTCCCATCGTCGATGAACCAAAGAGAGAAGAAAAAAGTTGAAAAGTGCCAAAATGGTGGAGCTTAGAACACAAAAGTACGATTTTTAGGCAAAGTTTTTGAACTTTTTCATGCAAAAATAATTGTTTAACTTAATGTTTTTATGAATATTAAAGGTTCATCGACGATGGGAATTCATAAATAACGAGAAAATATTTCAATTTTTCAGTTTGGATGAAATTTGGAGGCAGGAGAATGCTCACCAATTTACAATGCCGGCTGCACTAAGATGCCTCCAGGACGACCTCTACAGGCGATATATTCAAATCAAAAAATAATTTTGTTTATCTTTAAACATGTACTAATAAATGCATCAAAGTTTTATAATGATCCGTTGTATAGTTTCTCCAAAAAAATTCGTAAAATTATACCTTATTTTCAACGTTCTAAAGCAGGCTCCCCCCTTAATCGCCATTGAGTGCTAACCAGTGACGGGCGACCTGTTCCGGGTCGGCGGTGTTCACAGCGGTACACTTTCAGGACTGTATTGTGCATTTGAAAAGTAGCTCGGACACTTTCTCGCTCTCTCTCCTGCTCTGTTTCGTCTCTCTTTCTCTCTCTCTTCAGTCGCGATGACACTCTCCTCCTTCAATCTGCCCGCGATACTTTCTGCGACAGCGACACGGCGCCCGCGCGCGCGCGCAGATACGTCACTGGTGCTACGGATTCTATTGTTTTACTGTTGTACATTTTTCTACAAGTAAACATTTTTCTCCACCTCTTATTTTTAATTTCATTGGCTCGTCATTGGCTTGTCATTGACGTTACACCAAGTCGACGACGACGACGACGACGGTGACGACAATACACCACGTCGACGACGACGACGGTGACGACGTTGTACCACGTCGACGACGACGATGTTCACCACGTCGACGACGACGACGGTGACGACAATACACCACGTCGACGACGACGACGGTGACGACAATACACCACGTCGACGACGACGACGGTGACGACGTTGTACCACGTCGACGACGGCGACAACGTTACACCACGTCGACGACGACGATGTTGCACTACGTCGACGACGACGACGGTGACGACAGTACACCACGTCGACGACGGCGACAACGTTACACCACGTCGACGACGTCGACGACGACGACGGTGACGACGTTGTACCACGTCGACGACGGCGACAACGTTACACCACGTCGACGACGTCGACGACGACGACGGTGACGACGTTGTACCACGTCGACGACGGCGACGTTATACCACGAGGATAACAAGCTGAAATTGGTTGCATGTAGTCGATTACCGCATAATTTCAAGTTATTGACCCTCGAAGATTACTTCACATCTTCGAAGCTTCGATTCTTAATTCGTATGATAAACTAGGGATGGGCGATGTCGGGAAAAACAATCGATTATTGAATAATCGTTTGTCCAGATAACCAATTACACATGATTGATTATTTCTTAAACGAATAAGAACAATAATAACATTGAATAATTGATTAATCGAAATAAAAAACATCGCCGAAAATAATCTATTATCTATCGAAGACCGATACATCGAGACAACATCGCCCATCCCTATAATAATCGTATAATAAACGTATAATAAACGTTTAAACGTTTACCCACAAGTAAACGTTTTTCTGGAAATAAGTGTAAACGGATAAACGTTTAACGTTTACACGTATATTCGATAAACAAAATAAAATCAGAGCCCTAATATTAACTGTATATTGTTAATTGCTTGCGCTCGTTTCCGTTGTGAAGGTATTGTAATACGCTTCGGGAGAGGGTGGTATTGTTATAACGGGGCTATTTTAATTGTTTGTCATCCTGCTCCAATAATCGATGATGAAAAGGTACGATAATCATGATCGATATGTATCTTTATCTTGAAAAATGTTAGCTTTCGCTGTGAATCACACGCGTCAATAGTAATAAAATAAAAAAAAAGAAAAAATGCTTTTGTATTAAAACGGGATTGTGTGGGTCATGAAAAGAAAGTTTGAAATTTAATCGGAAGTAATTAACGTCAGCGCGCTGAGAGACGTTTTAATTTATCGGAGTTTCTCGTGGTCGGATTTTTCACGGCGAAAATTTTCTAGCAAGAGCGTAGCGACGAACTCTATTCCATCAGTCACGATGACGCGATGCGACATGCACCTGCACGTCGACGAGCCTCGGTTTTCGAATTTCTATTGCAAAGGGTGATTGCCGGCTGACATATCACTGAGAGAACGCCTGAGAGAGTCTGACCTCTAGATTAAATCAACGGTAATCGACTTTTGACTGACCCCCGGGTTATGTATTGATGCGATAGGAAGACACGTGTAACTTATATTAACGCTATTATTTATATACTTCTTTATGCGCGATTCGCCGCGATATCCGGCAGAGTTTCGTTACGTAAATCTCGTTACTCGGGACGTCCTCTCTTGTTTCCCCTTAGATCTCGGCAGTTGCTGAAAATTGCTCTCTCGTTATCTTCGAACGATGGGAAATCCCAAAGTCCCGACCGACAAAAACCGAAAAGATCGCGTCGGGCAGCCATCGTATTTCGTTCGAGGTCTAATTAGACCGTCTAATCGAGTCAGCTGATGCGAGATCCTATCCTATCACCTGCTCTCGTTAATTATTGCGCTCACCTGATTATCTTCGCCGTAACCGTCTTTGGACGAGAAGACCATTTCAAAGCCAAACGATAAACACGATCTACAATCGCTGTTTCATTCCCCTTTATCTTTCATACGTGCACGTGTGCATCGAGTGCCGTCACAGAATTCACCGCCCTCGTTCTACCTGCTGTTCATCCCTCTTTCGATTCACAACGTTCAGAATAACACTGGCTACGCAAAGGATCCGTAGCGATCACGATATATTATATTCATACGGTTTCTCCCCTCTCTCTGAACTTTCCTCAGAGCGGACAGAGATCTGCGTGCTCCGGCAAAAATCACACGATGATCATCGCGTGGCCGATGACGATAATCGATATGCGAAACGTCGCAACGCGCAAACATGCCGAATAACTCCGGCGCGACGGTTCCTTGTCCCGGCGACACCCCTGACGACATCGATTCCTCGATTCCTCGATGCCTCGTGCTCGTGACGTAGCCCGTGGCAAGAGGAGAGGCGGAGGGAACTTTGTGGTAGGGACCTGAAACTATGTAGTTGTTTTCATCTCTTTCGTAGCGGACATGTCGCGAGTTCTCCTGCCGTAGTAACACCGCCGACGTCAACGTTGACGCTCTACGGTCCTCTCTCGTCGTCTCATCTCTCGTCCACCCGAATCCCTGACACTCCTCACGCGTCCGCGGCCTCGAACGGCAGGGATTCGCTCCATCCGCTCCATCCGCTCTCCCTCGACACGCATCCGAACACGCCGACGCTCGCACTGTGGCATTCGCACTGAAGGTGTATCTTCCTCCGAGTAGAAACCTCCTCCGAGGTGATCCCGAGCGGAGCACGCTGCGACGACCAGCTTGAATCCAAGAGAAACCTCTGATTCTCTCCTCGTAGACCTGCATCGCTGTGCCGTTGTTCTCCGTCACGAGAAAGCTAGAGGAACGCTGTTGCATTTTGCGGAAATTCGACGACCGTCATTCGGAAAAAGGGAGAGAGAGAGAGAGACCATCCTTCATTCCTGAGTAATCAAGCAGGGAATAAATGAAGAGCATCCCTCTCTCAGGGAAGAATTTCAAGGTTCACGAGGTGAGTCCTGAGCTGGTCCACTTCAGATCTGTCGTCGCTCTCTGAAACGATTCTACGCCCTTTTTCAGCCCTTCTTACGAAACCGTAAGCTTTTCCGTGTGCATTGCATTCTTTCTCTTTTCCTTTTTTTTCTTAATGCATGGCTTGTATTAGGGGTGGGATTTGGTTTTGAGGGTTTTTTTTGCTCAAAAACGCATGTATTTAAATATGATAATGAATGAATACCTTAATCAAAATATTTTCCTTCGTTTTCTATAACTTTTTCCCATCTTTCTGGCAAGGGATGGATTCCACCACGATAAAATGACTTCTTTTCAGTTGATCCATTCGTCGACGAATTTTCGCAATTCTTCGAAATTATCAAAGTATGTATCCTCTAAAGCGTGTTGCATCGACCGGAACAAATAATAATCGCATGGAGCAATGTCCGGAGAATACGCGGGGTGCGTGCGGTAAGACTTGCCATTCAAGCTCTAATAGCGTTTGTTTCACTGATAACGCAACGTGAGGTCGAGCGTTGTCGCGAAGAAGAATCACTTTCCGTCGTTTACTCGCAATTGGTAGTCGTTTTTGGTCCAATGCTTGCTTCAACTTGTACAATTGGTGTCGATAACGATCAGCCGTGACAGTCTCGTGCGGATTTAACAGCTCATAGTACACTATCCCACCAAATACAGAGCATTACTTTTGAACCGTGAATATTGCGTCTCGGAGTGGATGTTGATGGTTCGCCTGGATCCACCCATGATTTTCCGCGTTTCGGATTATCAAAATAGATCCACTTTTCATCCCCAGTAACAATCTGAGACAAAAAACTCTTCTTTTTATGCCTGGCGATCAACGAAATGCAAATGTTCAACCGGTTCGCAATGGCACTTTCGATTATTGATGTCGAACCCATTTCCCTTCTTTCGAATTTTTCCCATTTCATGTAAATGTTTGGTAACTGTTGTACGATCAACATTTAATGCTCTGACAAGAGATGGATTCCACCACGATAAAATGACTCTTCTTTTGAGTCGATCCATTCGTCGACGAATTTTCGCACTTCTTCGAAATTATGAAAGTGTGTATCCTCTAAAGCGTGTTGCATCGATCGGAACAAATAATAATCGCATGGAGCAATGTCCGGAGAATACGCGGGGTGCGTGCGGTAAGACTTGCCATTCAAGCTCTAATAGTGTTTGTTTCACTGATAACGCAACGTGAGGTCGAGCGTTGTCACGAAGAAGAATCACTTTCCGTCGTTTACTCGCAATTGGTGGTCGTTTTTAGTCCAATGCTTGCTTCAACTTGTACAATTGGTGTCGATAACGATCAGCCGTGACAGTCTCGTGCGGATTTAACAGCTCATAGTACACTATCCCACCAAATACAGAGCATTACTTTTCAACCGTGAATATTGCGTCTCGGAGTGGATGTTGATGGTTCGCCTGGATCCATCCATGATTTTCCGCGTTTGGGATTATCAAAATAGATCCACTTTTCATCCCCAGTAACAATCCGAGACAAAAGACTCTTCTCTTTTGCCTGGCGATCAACGAAATGCAAATGTTCAAATGGCACTTTCTGATAATTGATGTCGAACCCATTTCCCTTCTTTCTGAATTTTTCCCATTTCATGTAAATGTTTGGTAACTGTTGTACGATCAACATTTAATGCTCTGGCAAGAGATGGATTCCACCACGATAAAATGACTCTTCTTTTGAGTCGATCCATTCGTCGACGAATTTTCGCACTTCTTCGAAATTATGAAAGTGTGTATCCTCTAAAGTGTGTTGCATCGATCGGAACAAATAATAATCGCATGGAGCAATGTCCGGAGAATACGCGGGGTGCGTGCGGTAAGACTTGCCATTCAAGCTCTAATAGCGTTTGTTTCACTGATAACGCAACGTGAGGTCGAGCGTTGTCACGAAGAAGAATCACTTTCCGTCGTTTACTCGCAATTGGTGGTCGTTTTTGGTCCAATGCTTGCTTCAACTTGTACAATTGGTGTCGATAACGATCAGCCGTGACAGTCTCGTGCGGATTTAACAGCTCATAGTACACTATCCCACCAAATACAGAGCATTACTTTTCAACCGTGAATATTGCGTCTCGGAGTGGATGTTGATGGTTCGCCTGGATCCATCCATGATTTTCCGCGTTTGGGATTATCAAAATAGATCCACTTTTCATCCCCAGTAACAATCCGAGACAAAAGACTCTTCTCTTTTGCCTGGCGATCAACGAAATGCAAATGTTCAAATGGCACTTTCCGATAATTGATGTCGAACCCATTTCCCTTCTTTCTGAATTTTTCCCATTTCATGTAAATGTTTGGTAACTTCTGTACGAACAACATTTAATGCTCTGGCAAGAGATGGATTCCACCACGATAAAATGACTCTTCTTTTGAGTCGATCCATTCGTCGACGAATTTTCGCACTTCTTCGAAATTATGAAAGTGTGTATCCTCTAAAGTGTGTTGCATCGATCGGAACAAATAATAATCGCATGGAGCAATGTCCGGAGAATACGCGGGGTGCGTGCGGTAAGACTTGCCATTCAAGCTCTAATAGCGTTTGTTTCACTGATAACGCAACGTGAGGTCGAGCGTTGTCACGAAGAAGAATCACCTTCCGTCGTTTACTCGCAATTGGTGGTCGTTTTTGGTCCAATGCTTGCTTCAACTTGTACAATTGGTGTCGATAACGATCAGCCGTGACAGTCTCGTGCGGATTTAACAGCTCATAGTACACTATCCCACCAAATACAGAGCATTACTTTTCAACCGTGAATATTGCGTCTCGGAGTGGATGGTGATGGTTCGCCTGGATCCATCCATGATTTTCCGCGTTTGGGATTATCAAAATAGATCCACTTTTCACCCCCGGTAACAATGCGAGACAAAAGACTCTTCTCTTTTGCCTGGCGATCAACGAAATGCAAATGTTCAAATGGCACTTTCCGATAATTGATGTCGAACCCATTTCCCTTCTTTCTGAATTTTTCCCATTTCACGTAAATGTTTGGTAACTGTTGTACGAACAACATTTAATGCTCTGGCAAGAGATGGATTCCACCACGATAAAATGACTCTTCTTTTGAGTCGATCCATTCGTCGACGAATTTTCGCACTTCTTCGAAATTATGAAAGTGTGTATCCTCTAAAGTGTGTTGCATCGATCGGAACAAATAATAATCGCATGGAGCAATGTCCGGAGAATACGCGGGGTGCGTGCGGTAAGACTTGCCATTCAAGCTCTAATAGCGTTTGTTTCACTGATAACGCAACGTGAGGTCGAGCGTTGTCACGAAGAAGAATCACTTTCCGTCGTTTACTCGCAATTGGTGGTCGTTTTTGGTCCAATGCTTGCTTCAACTTGTACAATTGGTGTCGATAACGATCAGCCGTGACAGTCTCGTGCGGATTTAACAGCTCATAGTACACTATCCCACCAAATACAGAGCATTACTTTTGAACCGTGAATATTGCGTCTCGGAGTGGATGTTGATGGTTCGCCTGGATCCACCCATGATTTTCCGCGTTTCGGATTATCAAAATAGATCCACTTTTCATCCCCAGTAACAATCCGAGACGAAAGACTCTTCTTTTTTTGCCTGGCGATCAACGAAATGCAAATGTTCAAATGGCACTTTCCGATAATTGATGTCGAACCCATTTCCCTTCTTTCTGAATTTTTCCCATTTCATGTAAATGTTTGGTAACTGTTGTACGATCAACATTTAATGCTCTGGCAAGTTCTGAAGTGGATCGTGTTGGATGTTCGTCCAATAATGCTTGCAAATCTGCATTTTCAAGCTTTCTTGGCTGTCCCGAGCGTTCTTTGTCCTTCACATCAGTATCACGACTTTTAAAGCGTCTAAACCAGTATTCACACGTCTTAATTGATGGTGATTCTGCGTCACCATAAGTTTCCACAAGAATTCTATAACCGTCAGCCGCAGTTTTGTTTTGATTAAAAAACAAAAGCAACGCATGTGGAAAATGCTGTTTCGGAAGTTGCATTTTTACGATGATATAAACACGACTGTTATTGCATCTATTGCTATAATGCTACTAAATGTCATGGATAATGTCAACACTGTTATCGGAAACAGCTATTGGATCAAACTGACACTACAGCCATCTGTTGCAAAACCCTCAAAACTAAATCACACTCCTATTAAATCGTAGAAACGTGCCGATAACGCAAAACTTTGTATTAAAAGTTAATATGAACTTTCGCATTTGAATTTTGCTAAAAACATCCGAACGGACTTTTCCGTTAACCATACATCAAGCGGTCACACGATGACGATGATGATAAGGAGATGCGCATTTAAATAGACGCGCCTAATGATTCAACTTGATTCGTACTTGTATTCTTAATTGCATGCTTGATTCCTATCTCGCGCATCTGCGCGACATCCATGTTCTTGCAAAGGAGAGAAAACACTTCCTCCTACTCCGTACACTCTTTCCACATCTTTCTGTCCACTTCCTATCAATCTCATGAGACAAATCAAAGTCCTGCGGGGAACCGGCGCAGGCGGCGTCTGAAACCTGCAGGCTGGCTTGCAAGCGAGTTCGACGGCGGTTTTTGCGGGGACACCGATTAATTAATTGGCCGTGATATTTGGCAGTCTGACGTACATATAAGGTCATACATATTTTAATGAGTGCACTTATAAATAATATATCGCATACGATGATAACGCACCTCGTTCGTCTCGCCTTGTGAGACTAGTGTGGTGACGCCGATTGTCGCTGATACTATTGTAATCTCTGGCCTACGTTGTATCTTCAATTATTTCTACGTTTCTACCTTTGCTTATCGTCCCTACCGTTTTATCGTGCATTCTGTTCACGCTGCCCGAAACGGCCCGATTAACAAACCGTTTGACTGGATGACCTGATAAATTGAATCGAACGCCAGCGATTAGAAAGATCAAAACGCTCTGCTCGCGTCTATAAACGCGACAGTTGAACGGCGAACTTTGACTCTGAGAGAGAGAAAAAAAGAGGAAAAAAACCGAATATTTAATCGATATAAAATAATAATAATAATAAAATATGAAATTGGCGGTAGAACGTATTGAGTTGACCGGAAAGTCCGTGCCGATTTTTTAAATAAAATCAAGTTTTGATGCAAAAGTTTGCGTTCTTTTGGAATTTTGGAAGAAAAGTCGGCACGGACTTCCTGGTCAATCCAATAGAATCTTCCTCGAGTCGCTTTGCGCGCTTCACGGTGCCAACGATCTGCGAAACTCATTTCCTTGGGATACCTTCTATCTGTGTGGTCTCCTGATAAATTTATAGTCTATTTTTGCAAAACGAAAATTTCATAAGGGTTATCGCGGCATGATAAAAATTTTTACGTGCGCCACAATTTCGGCATGACATAATTTACGCGCTCGATAAGAATTTATTATTATTTACGTGCCGTTACAACACAAATCCAAGTGTGTAGTATCTAAATACTACTACGCGCGTGTAATTTTTGACTTTCCGCGCAAAAATTATTACTTCACCGCACAAAACATAAATTTACACGTTTCAATGCTTAATTAAACACGTTCCGCTGTGTGCAAACACGATACATAACATTAATCGTGTCTGTAAAAATGAAACAAAGTGTAATTCCTAAATCTGCGATTCAACATGCAAGCGTCTAAAAAGTCACACTTAGCCATGTGCAATCATACAGACAAAACGCGCAAAATGTCGCTACACCATTTTACACATGCATAGGCACGAGTAAAAAACTACACACCTAGATTCGCGATGCAAATCTCGGTCTTCTCGCCTGCATCCGAACCGTAATATCTCAATATTCGTTGCGACGTACTACGCTAATTATCCACGAACCTGGGTGGGTTTAATGCTGTCTCATGTCTCTGGCATGACACGACGACGACTATATAAGTCGGCACAAACAGATCCGTCGGGGAAGTGCGAAAGCTCCATATGGCACGCGTTTCCACCGCGAAATCTCCAAGCAGGCGCGAGCGTTTAGCGCCCTTTTCGCCCTCCTTGTGCGCGCTTGTGTGCATGTATTAGGGGTGTGATTTAGTTTTGAAGGTATTTTTGCTCAAAAACGCATGTATTTAAATATGATAATGAATGAATACCTTAATCAAAATATTTTCCTTCGTTTTCTATAACTTTTTCCCATCTTTCTGGCAAGGGATGGATTCCACCACGATAAAATGACTCTTCTTTTCAGTTGATCCATTCGTCGACGAATTTTCGCACTTCTTCGAAATTATCAAAGTATGTATCCTCTAAAGTGTGTTGCATCGACCGGAACAAATAATAATCGCATGGAGCAATGTCCGGAGAATACGCGGGGTGCGTGCGGTAAGACTTTCCATTCAAGCTCTAATAGTGTTTGTTTCACTGATAACGCAACGTGAGGTCGAGCGTTGTCACGAAGAAGAATTACTTTCCGTCGTTTACTCGCAATTGGTGGTCGTTTTTCGTCCACTGCTTGCTTCAACTTGTACAATTGGTGTCGATAACGATCAGCCGTGACAGTCTCGTGCGGATTTAACAGCTCATAGTACACTATCCCACCAAATACAGAGCATTACTTTTGAACCGTGAATATTGCGTCTCGGAGTGGATGTTGATGGTTCGCCCTGGATCCACCTATGATTTTCCGCGTTTCGGATTATCAAAATAGATCCACTTTTCATCCCCAGTAACAATCCGAGACAAAAGACTCTTCTCTTTTGCCGGGCGATCAACGAAATGCAAATGTTCAACCGTTTCGCAATGGCACTTTCCGATAATTGATGTCGAACCCATTTCCCTTCTTTCTGAATTTTTCCCATTTCATGTAAATGTTTGGTAACTGTTGTACGATCAACATTTAATGCTCTGGCAAGAGATGGATTCCACGATGATAAATTGACTCTTCTTTTGAGTCGATCCATTCGTCGACGAATTTTCGCACTTCTTCGAAATTATCAAAGTGTGTATCCTCTAAAGCGTGTTGCATCGACCGGAATAAATAATAATCGCATGGAGCAATGTCCGGAGAATATGCGGGGTGCGTGCGGTAAGACTTGCCATTCAAGCTCTAATAGTGTTTGTTTCACTGATAACGCAACGTGAGGTCGAGCGTTGTCACGAAGAAGAATCACTTTCCGTCGTTTACTCGCAATTGGTGGTCGTTTTTCGTCCACTGCTTGCTTCAACTTGTACAATTGGTGTCGATAACGATCAGCCGTGACAGTCTCGTGCGGATTTAACAGCTCATAGTACACTATCCCACCAAATACAGAGCATTACTTTTGAACCGTGAATATTGCGTCTCGGAGTGGATGTTGATGGTTCGCCTGGATCCACCCATGATTTTCCGCGATTCGGTTTATCAAAATAGATCCACTTTTCATCCCCAGTAACAATCCGAGACAAAAGACTCTTCTCTTTTGCCTGGCGATCAACGAAATGCAAATGTTCAAATGGCACTTTCCGATAATTGATGTCGAACCCATTTCCCTTCTTTCTGAATTTTTCCCATTTCATGTAAATGTTTCGTAACTGTTGTACGATCAACATTTAATGCTCTGGCAAGAGATAGATTCCACCACGATAAAATGACTCTTCTTTTGGGTCAATCCATTCGTCGACGAATTTTCGCACTTCTTCGAAATTATCAAAGTGTGTATCCTCCAAAGCGTGTTGCATCGACCGGAACAAATAATAATCGCATGAAGCAATGTCCGGAGAATACGCGGGGTGCGTGCGGTAAGACTTCCCATTCAAGCTCTAATAGCGTTTGTTTCACTGATAACGCAACGTGAGGTCGAGCGTTGTCACGAAGAAGAATCACTTTCCGTCGTTTACTCGCAATTGGTGGTCGTTTTTGGTCCAATGCTTGCTTCAACTTGTACAATTGGTGTCGATAACGATCAGCCGTGACAGTCTCGTGCGGATTTAACAGCTCATAGTACACTATCCCACCAAATACAGAGCATTACTTTTGAACCGTGAATATTGCGTCTCGGAGTGGATGTTGATGGTTCGCCTGGATCCACCCATGATTTTCCGCGTTTCGGATTATCAAAATAGATCCACTTTTCATCCCCAGTAACAATCTGAGACAAAAAACTCTTCTTTTTATGCCTGGCGATCAACGAAATGCAAATGTTCAACCGGTTCGCAATGGCACTTTCCGATAATTGATGTCGAACCCATTTCCCTTCTTTCTGAATTTTTCCCATTTCATGTAAATGTTTGGTAACTGTTGTACGATCAACATTTAATGCTCTGGCAAGAGATGGATTCCACCACGATAAAATGACTCTTCTTTTGAGTCGATCCATTCGTCGACGAATTTTCGCACTTCTTCGAAATTATCAAAGTGTGTATCCTCAAAGCGTGTTGCATCGACCGGAACAAATAATAATCGCATGGAGCAATGTCCGGAGAATACGCGGGGTGCGGTAAGACTTCCATTCAAGCTCTAATAGTGTTTGTTTCACTGATAACGCAACGTGAGGTCGAGCGTTGTCACGAAGAAGAATCACTTTCCGTCGTTTACTCGCAATTGGTGGTCGTTTTTGGTCCAATGCTTGCTTCAACTTGTACAATTGGTGTCGATAACGATCAGCCGTGACAGTCTCGTGCGGATTTAACAGCTCATAGTACACTATCCCACCAAATACGGAGCATTACTTTTCAACCGTGAATATTGCGTCTCGGAGTGGATGTTGATGGTTCGCCTGGATCCACCCATGATTTTCTGCGTTTCGGATTATCAAAACAGATCCACTTTTCATCCCCAGTAACAATCCGAGACAAAAGACTCTTCTTTTTTTGCCTGGCGATCAACGAAGTGCAAATGTTCAACCGGTTCGCAATGGCACTTTCCGATAATTCATGTCGAACCCATTTCCCTTCTTTCTGAATTTTTCCCATTTCATGTAAATGTTTGGTAACTGTTGTACGACCAACATTTAATGCTCTGGCAAGTTCTGAAGTGGATTGTGTTGGATTTTCGTGCAATAATGCTTGCAAATCTGCATTTTCAAGCTTTCTTGGTTGTCCCGAGCGTTCTTTGTCCTTCACATCAGTATGACCACTTTTAAAGCGTCTAAACCAGTATTCACGCGTCTTAATTGATGGGGCAGAATCACCATGAGTTTCCACAAGAATTCTATAACCGTCAGCCGCAGTTTTCTTTGGATTAAAAAACAAAAGCAACGCATGTCGAAAATGCTGTTTCGGAAGTTGCATTTTTACGATGATATAAACAATAAACACGACTGTTATTGCATCTATTGCTATAACGCTACTAAATGTCATGGATAATGTCAAGACTGTAAGAAACAACAGTTATCGGAAACAGCATTGGAACAAACTGACACTACAGCCATCTGTTGCAAAACCCTCAAAACTAAATCACACTCCTAATAGTCATCCGCGTCATCGGTTATCGTTATCGGCCATCCGCGCGAATTGATGAAGTACCAGTCGACAAACACTCGTTACTCGCAATTAGACGACGATCGATCATCGCGCGAGACGACACAGCGATGCGGGAGGACGCTTATGCGGATGGTCATCTGCAGATTGCTATTCACCTGGGACGTGGAGGCAATCCCGGCCATTCGTTTCCGCAGCTCGTTCAACTGCAGCTCCTGCTGGAAGCTGGCGTCGCACTCCTGCGACTCCTCTCGCTTGCCAGCGTCGATCGATTCCGTCGAGTACTCGACCTGGACCCAGGGACAAATTGTCGGCGACGACTGCAACGAGCCCTTGCTACCGGATCGGGACAGCCGCGGGGAAAGTCGTCTCAATAGTGACACGAGCTTCGATCTGTAGCGACATTTTTATCACTCTACTTCTTCTCTGCACCTCGAAGCATCGCGAGGGAATAAAATACCAAGGAAAACGCGTCCGCGTACGAGAAAATGGAACGTTCTATCTTATTCTCTCGTATTCTAGCACCTCCGCGCACGAGATCAATTTTGTGCAGTCGTAAAATTGAAAAAGCGTATCGACGTTTCAGCTGCGCGTGTCGGTTTTCACTCAATCTTAAATTCCGAAGTGCCATCGAGTAGGCACGCATTGCGAACGGAAGCTACGATCCACGCGATCCTCGGATCTCGCTAATTGCCGTTTACGCGAGTGCGAGATCCTCCTGCTTTCCGCGTCTCGCGTCTTTCGTGCGAGTATCCGCTCTTTTTTTTTAACAAATTAATTGCCGCTCGTGTTTTTCCCGGCATCCACCTCCCCGTGCGTGACTTCATCCGTTCGGCATTCCCCCTGACATCTTTCCTACCCCCGTTATTGCCGCCCGCTACATCTCCACTCGACTCGCGCCTTCACCGTTATGCTTTTCCGCTCGTTTGCCGCGACCAGTTCCGAATGGACTTAACATAACGACTTGCTTTCATTGCGCGTATTATGTTGCACGCGAGCCGCGCGGATTCAGCTGCGTACCTCGTGCTCGGTGTTTGCAGGTGATCGGAAGTGAGAGGCGCACTCCTGGAGAGCTGCTCGGCGCTTGCGTCGCGTCCCTCCAGTGGAGCTGATTGGAGCCGAAAGTGACGGACCTGCCCACTCTCCAGTCCAGGCTGCTGCTCTGCCGGGGTTGCAACTCTGGAAAATCCCCCAGCTCGTGAGATTAAGCGACGAAAACTTGAAAAAGGCACAAGATTCTGTCTGCTTTAGCTCGCGATCGCAAGACGCACCAAGTCACACCTGCATCTCCTAGAGAAAACCGCGGTGATGTGGTCAATTACAATGCTTCGGAACTTTTAGGAGAATTCAAACACGTCGAGACGTTGAAAAGAAATTTTCTGTCCGGTGGAGGAGTCGATTTGACACGATCGCAGTTGCGTGGGACTTGAGAGTTCTCGCCATCATCTGCTAGCAATTCGGTGAGTCATGGCTGATGAGTTACCTTGCTCGTTAGTGCTTTGACCGACCCTCCAGTCCAGGGAATTACTATTTCTATTCACGCTATAAATGTTATCACAGGATTTGGTGGCAAGGCATGTCGCGTGACGACGTCTCAGCAGTCTTGATACTGGTCCCAAGTTTCTGGAAAAGTTCAGGCATCCTTTAGGGCACGACGATCCTGCCTCGCGCATCGCGCAGGAAAACAGAAAAACGGAGAAACGGACAGAAAGAGAATAGAAACAGAGAGAAGGAGATCTTGGAATCCCGGCGACCGGCGACCGGCCTATCGTTAAATGAATTACGACGTAGAGTAATACGCGAGAGAGGCGCGATAAGGAGTATCGATCGCTATCGATCGGCCGTTATCTCGGCAAAACCAGTTACCCTATCGCGCGCGACGATAAGAGGATATTCTCGATTGCGCAATTCTGACGCGACAGACAATTGAAGAGGTAATACTCACTTCTTGAAGCGTCGCGTCTGCTCGATCGGCGGCTTGTTCTCTGCCTGCACTTTGACGGCGGGCGCTTCCGGTTCCGGGCAGTAAGTGCCCACTCGCACGTGGCTGTACGTGGCACGCAGCTGCACCCCGTCCAGCGGCCGGAAGTTGCTCCGCTCGATGGACGAGACGCGCACGATCTCGATCTTTGGTCGCGTCTCTCCGCCGCTCTTCCTCTCCATGATCGGTCCCAGATGCGTCCCGGTCCCAGGGAACGACGACGAAATCCGTCCACCTCGACACCGCCGAGAGTTCAAATGCTCTCGACCTTATTGCCCGCCCGATGATGATCCTCCCACGTCATATCTCACCGCATCTCACGGCGGGGAGGGAAAACCGTTGCGTCACGTCGAGGTCCTCGACATCTTTCTGTCTCTTTCTCCCTTTCTCGATTTTCGTTCTCCTCTCTCTCTCCTTTTCTCTTTCCTTTCGTGTCCGTGCTCGACTTTGCTCTTCCGCTCGTGAAATCGCACTTCCACCGGATCCCTAGTTTTCACGACTTTCCTTGCTGATCACAAGGAGACCACAGACAGATACACCGTGTGTGCACCGGATGTTCATCGTATAAACTTATAAAGCCACGCGTAAAACTCGAAACTCTCCAAGCCCGCGAGCATCACCATCATCTGTTAACAATTCTTGGTCGTCGCCTTTCGTATGACGACTGCTGGAGAACGCGCGAGGATTACTCCGACGCACCGCGCGGTATTCTCTTTTTGCTCGAGTATCGTTTCTCTGATTAAGGGGGGAGCCTGCTTTAGAACGCTGGAAATAAGGTATATTTTACGAATTGTTTCTGGAGAAACTATACAGCGGATCATTATAAAACTTTGATGCATTTATTAGTACATGTTTAAAGATAAAAAAAATTATTTTTTTATTTGAATATATCGCTTGTAGAGGTCGTCCTGGAGAAATCTTAGTGCGGCCGCGTCGCCGGCGTTGCAAATTGGTGAGCATTCTCCTGCCTCCGAATTTCGTCTAAACTGAAAAATTGAAATATGTTCTCGTTATTTATGAATTCCCATCGTCGATGAACCAAAGTGAGAAGAAAAAAGTTGAAAAGTGCCAAAATGGTGGAGCTTAGAACACAAAAGTACGATTTTTAGGCAAAGTTTTTGAACTTTTTCATGCAAAAGTAATTGTTTAACTTAATGTTTTTATGAATATTAAAGGTTCATCGACGATGGGAATTCATAAATAACGAGAAAATATTTCAATTTTTCAGTTTGGATGAAATTTGGAGGCAGGAGAATGCTCACCAATTTACAATGCCGGCTGCACTAAGATGCCTCCAGGACGACCTCTACAGGCGATATATTCAAATAAAAAAATAATTTTTTTATCTTTAAACATGTACTAATAAATGCATCAAAGTTTTATAATGATCCGCTGTATAGTTTCTCCAAAACAATTCGTAAAATTATACCTTATTTTCAACGTTCTAAAGCAGGCTCCCCCCTTAAGCGCGTCCTTGGTGGATCAGCTAACTCACCGAGCTTGCTCGATTAACGTCACTTGGCATGTGCACAAAGCACTGTCGCAAACCGACAGACTGTTCCGGTTGTCGAGGGATCCCTCGATGGATTAATCGCAGTCATTGGCAGTTGCCGCTTCGATCTACCTCGCGCGAGGAGTCGAATTCGCTCTTTGGTGTTTTATATCACAACTGTTGGAGTGGCCCTGTCGGAGCGACGAGCACGTTAACGCGGTATCCGCTCGCTTAACACACGCACACAGTCGTTCAGTCCTTTTTCTTTCTCTCTCTTCCTCCTTCTCCTCTTCCTCCTCCTCCTCGCTATCTGCGTCGCGATTCGGGAGGGAGAAAAAAACGCGCGGGTCACGTTCATTCATCTCGTGGAGAGGAATACGGCGTAATTATCTCGCCCGCGCGCGCGCGCACGCACGCTCGCGCTTCTAATTGAATTGTCCGCGCGCGTGCGTGTGCGATGCGTGTCCGGCAAAGGGGAAAAAAAGTATCCGCACGGCACACTTCTGGCACTTCCGAGGGACCGACGTCAGCCGGGCACGCACGTTTAAATGTCGCGTTTAACTCGCGCACTTTGGCACTCGGTCCCACTCTTGCTCGCGCTCACATATCTCCTCGATGAGAGAAACCTGTTCTGAAAGAGTGCAATCGACACTTCCGGACAGCCGCTCCTGCCGTCAATCGACGAACGATGCCGACAGACGCGCGGCTCGAACGTTTAATCTCCTGCCGCGTGTGTCACTTTCGCGGAAAGATAAAACCGCAGGCAAAGATCAGGAAAAATCGATCCGACGATCGCGCAACGGTAGCGCACGGTTGCGCGTGTAGAGACGTTCTGCGATGCGTCAGCATGTCGGACGAGTTAAAAGCATTAAATCTCGCGCGTCTCGCTCTGATTAATCAGACTGACCAAAACTGTATTAAAGATGTATTGAAGACGCAGCCGTGGCGCGCATGCTCGACACGCGAATCGCAAAGTTTCGCGCGGCGTTTCGACTCTAATTAATTCGTCCCTCTTTCATCGGCAGACCCAGATGCTCCGCGAGGAGAATACGAGGATCCTTTCGTCGGCTGACGATCGTCGCGATCCCAAAGTGCGCCGCGAGTAACAACTCGCATTTTCACCTGGGCACGCGATTGCGTCATTGATGCCGCGCGCGCTTAATTATAACATTATACAACGCGTTCCTGCACACGCGAGCGCATTGTTACGCCGATTGAAAAATCATGTCTGTCCTCTCTTTCCGTATGGCTTTGTGTGTGTGTGTATATATGCTCGTCGATATCAGACATCGCGGTCGACTACCGTTTCAAACGGTAGCCGCGCGGTGAATGCGACTATTCACTATTCACGCGACGCGCTCCGTCACGTCTTTTCTCTCGTTTTATTTCTCGATCTAGCGCAACTTTCTCCCCTGTCGTCGGCCGGAACGTAACGACATCCGTCCGTCTGTCCCTCCGACCCAAATCGCAAGTCCGCTTCCGACAGCGCGCGATCCAATCGACGCCGATCGGATTAGTCTCGAGCGATGACGCGACGCATTTTCCGGCGGAGCTTTGCTCATCTTTACGTACTGCTCGTACGCGCAAAATTTCAGACGACTCCTCGCGTGTTTTCATCACGCTTGTTCTCGCACGATTGCGCATCTGGCGAGTGGTTGGCCAGCTCTGCCATTTACGCGCGAGCGGATTGTAAGAGGCGAAAAATAACTAGGAGACTGCCTTAGATTTGAACTCGAACTCTCCGGGATCCCTGGTTCACACGCCTAGGTCTTAGGCTGTGCGGTCAATACTCCTACTGTCGTGATCAACTTGTTTTCATTCCGATCCTCTATACGACCTGTCAGTCTCGACTATCTTTCCAGATCTTACAGCTCGGTCAGCCTGACATTACATTCGTCCCCGAATGTCCCCAAATCGTCGGTTCACTCCACTTGAGTCCTCCCAACCTCCATTTTTGGTTCATTCTTCTGAGTCCCTCCCAACATCCATTTTTGGTTCACTCTTCTGAGTCCCTCCCAACCTCCATGTTGGTTCACTCCTCTGAGTCCCTCCCAACCTCCATGTTGGTTCACTCCTCTGAGTCCGTCCCGACCTCCATGTTCAGGCTTCACTACCGGCCAGCTGCTTCTCAACTCCCTCCTCTCCGAGGGGTAGCGGATGAATCTCAACTGTCTTCGAGGGGTAGCGAATTTTATCCCACTTCTGAATTGTAAGAGGCGAAAAATAACTAGGAGACTGCCTTAGATTTGAACTCGAACTCTCCGGGATCCCTGGTTCACACGCCTAGGTCTTAGGCTGTACGGCCAATACTCCTACTGTTGTGATCAACTTGTTTTCATTCCGATCCTCTATACGACCTGTCAGTCTCGACTATCTTTCCAGATCTTACAGCTCGGCCAGCCTGACATTACATTCGTCCCCGAATGTCTCCAAATCGTCGGTTCACTCCACTTGAGTCCCTCCCAACCTCCATTTTTGGTTCACTCTTCTGAGTCCCTCCCAACATCCATTTTTGGTTCACTCTTCTGAGTCCCTCCCAACCTCCATGTTGGTTCACTCCTCTGAGTCCTTCCCAATCTCCATGTTGGTTCACTCCTCTGAGTCCGTCCCGACCTCCATGTTCAGGCTTCACTACCGGCCAGCTGCTTCTCAACTCCCTCCTCTCCGAGGGTAGCGGATGAATCTCAACTGTCTTCGAGGGGTAGCGGATTTTATCCCACTTCTGAATTGTAAGAGGCGAAAAATAACTAGGAGACTGCCTTAGATTTGAACTCGAACTCTCCGGGATCCCTGGTTCACACGCCTAGGTCTTAGGCTGTACGGCCAATACTCCTACTGTTGTGATCAACTTGTTTTCATTCCGATCCTCTATACGACCTGTCAGTCTCGACTATCTTTCCAGATCTTACAGCTCGGCCAGCCTGACATTACATTCGTCCCCGAATGTCTCCAAATCGTCGGTTCACTCCACTTGAGTCCCTCCCAACCTCCATTTTTGGTTCACTCTTCTGAGTCCCTCCCAACCTCCATGTTGGTTCACTCCTCTGAGTCCTTCCCAATCTCCATGTTGGTTCACTCCTCTGAGTCCGTCCCGACCTCCATGTTCAGGCTTCACTACCGGCCAGCTGCTTCTCAACTCCCTCCTCTCCGAGGGTAGCGGATGAATCTCAACTGTCTTCGAGGGTAGCGGATTTTATCCCACTTCTGAATTGTAAGAGGCGAAAAATAACTAGGAGACTGCCTTAGATTTGAACTCGAACTCTCCGGGATCCCTGGTTCACACGCCTAGGTCTTAGGCTGTACGGCCAATACTCCTACTGTTGTGATCAACTTGTTTTCATTCCGATCCTCTATACGACCTGTCAGTCTCGACTATCTTTCCAGATCTTACAGCTCGGCCAGCCTGACATTACATTCGTCCCCGAATGTCTCCAAATCGTCGGTTCACTCCACTTGAGTCCCTCCCAACCTCCATTTTTGGTTCACTCTTCTGAGTCCCTCCCAACATCCATTTTTGGTTCACTTCTGAGTCCCTCCCAACCTCCATGTTGGTTCACTCCTCTGAGTCCTTCCCAACTCCATGTTGGTTCACTCCTCTGAGTCCTTCCCCCTCCATGTTCAGGCTTCACTACCGGCCAGCTGCTTCTCAACTCCCTCCTCTCCGAGGGGTAGCGGATTTTATCCCACTTCTGAATTGTAAGAGGCGAAAAATAACTAGGAGACTGCCTTAGATTTGAACTCGAACTCTCCGGGATCCCTGGTTCACACGCCTAGGTCTTAGGCTGTACGGCCAATACTCCTACTGTTGTGATCAACTTGTTTTCATTCCGATCCTCTATACGACCTGTCAGTCTCGACTATCTTTCCAG
>NC_039518.1:6327048-6343490 GCF_003672135.1 Ooceraea biroi | reverse complement strand
AAAAAGAACAACCTAGAAATACAAAGCAGTGCACATGTGTATTTCAACATAAATCACGGTAATTCCACTAGTATGGTGATCTTCTTGTGTTTCTGTCTGTATCCAATGATATATACGGAATTCTTCACGAAATTTCCATCTCTCTCTCCACGGTATCTAATATCAATAAAAAAGAATGTATTTTAAAGCATTTGAGACCATTTCAATCTGGACTAACATGCCTGCTACAAAGATTGAACAATTAGTAACCTGATAGGGAAATTTCTCCGACATGTGAAGTAGAAATAGTTTGTCAACACTGAAACTCGATCGTCACGTCGATCTGTGTCCAACTCTTTACCAGAGGAATGACACGGACGGCTTGAATAAGATATACAAGACGTTGGTTATATGAACCGTAGACTTGGCGAGAAGCACTGAAAAAAGTGCGATGCATAGCCTTCTCACCATAATCACAGTAATACAGTTTATGACTGGTCTAAGTATGAGTGAAGGAGCGTTGTAGAAAGGTTCATTGAGCTTGTATTTTATGTGAGTAGCACTCTATCGCAAAGGATAAAATCTCAACCAGACCATATAAATCGTGTGCCAACGCAGATGACGACTCCTCCTCTCGTCTAAGCTCCAGAGTCATCATCTAAAACGATCTGCTCCAATCGCTCAAACTAGAAAAAAGCGGTCTCTACGATGAGAGAATCTGGTGAATCGCAAACGATGGTCTATGCTCGATTACCACCTGATATAACCGGCTGACTCACGTACATAAGCCTCGGGATGGAAGGTATCTCCTGCATCGAGATGGGACAAAATGATATCTGCTCAGCATTGACGATGCCGATTGCTGCTCTATATCTCCTGAATTGTGTAACCCCGTACCATCCATATATTCGCACACGAGCCTATTTGGCTGAGCATCAGATATTCCACAATTTGCGTACTTCTGTCTATAGCACATAACGTCCCTTCGTGGTCAATCGAGTGAATAAAACCCTGTTTCACTGTGCCTCGCCTGAGCGCACGTCAAATAGGTGTGTCGGAGAATTGTTCTGTCTGCAAAACAGATAGAACTTTTGTTGATCAGTTCTTGGAATTCTATGACGATCGCTAACTGATACAAATGATCAAAAATGCAGTAGTAATGGTTAGTCATAAATGGTTATCTACAATAGTACATGCTATTCAGATGAGAACAAATATTGGTGGCGTGTGCGACACATGAAATTCGTCGCTCTTTGTAAGTCTATTATAGAATATAGAAGAAACGCTCTTACACTTCATGTTCTGAGGCCTCATTTCCTTCATCAAATAATATATGCAAAATGCTCTGTGCTGTGTAAATTAGTCGCCGTGTGTCTCTCATATTAGGTGTCTCTCACAACTTTTGGTGACGTATAATTTCTCGATCTCGAAGTATTTTAATTGCTGAATATAAATGAATGCAATGCCATCGCTTACAAGAGCTGCAGGCAGAGTGCGTGAAAATCTGTAGATGATGACAAAATAAGGCACTGATCGATTCGAAATCGGTATGAAGGCGTTAACGACACGAGAGATTGCTGGAAATCTTAAATATCGAAATCGAGAGTGTTGAAAAACCATATTTAAAATAAAACGACTTGGATACATTAGTAAGCTCGATATTTGGGTACCACATGAGCTCAAAGAAATTCATCTCACTGAGCGTATTGACATCTGCGATTCTCTTTTGAAACGTGAGGAAAATGATCCATTTTTGAAACGTATGATAACAGGCGACGAAAAATCGATCGTCTACAACATCGTCAAACGAAAAAGATCGTGGAGCAAGCGTGATGAACCTGCTGAAAGCACTTGAAAAGCAGATATTCACCAAAGAAAGATTATGCTGTCAGTCTGGTGGGACTTTAAAGGTATTGTGTATTTTGAGCTGCTTGCAAGGAATCAAACCATTAATTCAGACGTATACTGTCGTCAACTGGATAAATTAAACGATGCCATCAAACAGAAACGTCGAGAATTGGTGAATCGCAAAGGTGTTGTGTTTCACCATGATAACGCTAGACCACGTACAAGTTTGGTCACTCATCAAAAATTGTTGCAGCGTGGATGGGATGTGTTACCACATCCACCATATTCGCCAGACCTGGCACCATCAGATTACCATTCGTTTCGTTCTTTGCACAACGCCTTGAATGGTAAAACCTTTACTGCCGATGAGGATATCAAATGGTTCTTGGAATTGTTTTTTGCTGAAAAAGATAAGAACTTTTTTGAGCGCGGAATCATGAAGTTGCCTGAAAAATGGCAAAAGATAATCAAACAAAATGGACAATATATTGTTTAATAAAGTTTTTGTTTCCCATGAAAAATTCGCCTTTTATTTATATAAAAAAAACGCAATTACTTTTTGGCCAACCCAATAGAATTGGAGAAGAAAAATTCAATGTTATGTAAGGACAAGCAGAGAAAATTACAACGCGGTTTTCATGGATTCTGTTTGGATCCTCTTCAGCGAATAGGTATAAAGACTATAAAAGTAAAACTTAAAAGTAGTTAAACCCTTAACTGTCCATTCAACAGGATCCAAAATAAAATTAAAAAGTTAGACGAATATAAATTGAAATATACGCACCAACAACCGCAATTTAGATTCCACTTGCCCACACAATTTTGATTAAACAAAACAGAATCCCAAAACAGAATTAATATTAAGAAAGATCGATATAACTTTTTTATGATAATCTGAGCCGACTCGATTAGTAGTTCGATTCCGCAGTGTATTTCTTATCCCCGTCTGTAAGGAGCGCGTCCGCAGAAGGCGGTCTGAAATTGGCAGCTGCAGCAGCCGCAAATCTACAAAGGATCGCCGACCGATGGCAATCCGATCTTGTCGATCCCGATCCGTGCGAGTGTGTGTCAATTGCGTCGCTATGCTCCTAGCACACCGTCTCTCCATCCAGCAGGTTGCTGCTTGGTTCCCATGGAGTTGAATGCTGATGGCGTCGGAAGGCCCGCAAAGCCCGCAGTCTCATTGGTATTCCGGGCGACTGCCGGCGGGGGGAGTGCTCTATTTTACGAGCGGTTGTATATGATCCCGACAAATTGGCCTTTGCCGGATTTCGGCGCGAAGGACGGCCAGCCTGGTAGCCGCTGATAGCAAAGCCAGAGCCTCGCCCTGTTCGCCGAGCACGGCGCATGTTTACAAGTTCATAATTCGTGGACCCGCCGGGAAATTGGCCCTCCGCACGTCCCACACTGGAATACGACGACGTCCGTGTCCCCTGTCCCACTACCCCCCGGGGGATGTTCGAGTCCGAGTCCCGGCGAGTCCATAAAAATTCGGGAGTCTGTAAAGAGTCCGAGGGGACCGCGCCGGAATGAAGCTGCGAGAACGTCGGCCTAAATTATTCCCTCGTGTAATTAGGTGAGCAAGGCAGCTCGCGAGAGAGCCCATTATCGTCGCGCCTCGCATATTTCTCGGCGCCTAAGCAGCGCGCTCAAATCTCGACGGTCAATACATCAGTGTTGCCGGAGACTGATCGCCGGAACGGGAATCGAGCGGGTCCACAAACGCGCCGGCTTATTTCGACAGTCATCCCGCGCGCGCGCAACAACACCGTGTTCTATTCCGTCGGCGTAGGTAATCAGAGCGCTTAATTATCGAGGCCATTTCGTATACAAGGTATGCGCGCCCGGGTATCGCCGAGGTCCGCGTACAGCATTCCCGAGGATCATAACGAGTCCACGACAAAGAAACGGGCAATCCGGCCGCGGACAAACGAGCCACGATACAGCTGCGCCGAGAGGAGATAGGAGAGGGGGAAAGTCGATAAGGGGGCACCGCAGCCGAATGAAGTGGCTCTAGGCTAATTGGCTTCCGTTGCTTTTCCCATAAATTAACTTTACGCGACGCTTTAATTAAACTACCGTAGGTCGTGCCCCTGTGGTATCTCAGAAACGAAGAAAGGCGGCCGCCGCCTTCGCGCGCTAGCATGGCATCCACATTACCGTCTATTTATCATAGACACCGTGGCAGCCGAAACTATCAAGGCCCCGATTTCGTGCTGCAATCAGGAGGCCCGAACACGAGTCTCCCTTTCACACGCGAGCTTAAGGGGGGAGCCTGCTTTAGAACGCTGAAAATAAGGTATAATTTTACGAATTTGTTTGGAGAAACTATACAGCGTATTATTATAAAACTTTGATGCATTTATTAGTACATGTTTAAAGATAAAAAAATTATTTTTTTATTTGAATATATCGCTTGTAGAGGTCTTCCTGGAGAAATCTTAGTGCAGCCGCGTCGCCGGCATTGCAAATTGGTGAGCATTCTCCTGCCTTCAAATTTCGTCTAAACTGAAAAATTGAAATATGTTCTCGTTATTTATGAGTTCCCATCGTCGATGAACCAAAGAGAGAAGAAAAAAGTTGAAAAGTGCCAAAATGGTGGAGCTTAGAACACAAAAGTACGATTTTTAGGCAAAGTTTTTGAACTTCTTCATACAAAAATAATTGTTCAACTTAATGTTTTTATGAATATTAAAGGTTCATCGACGATGGGAATTCATAAATAACGAGAAAATATTTCAATTTTTCAGTTTGCATGAAATTTGGAGGCGGGAGAATGCTCACCAATTTACAATGCCGGCTGCACTAAGATGCCTCCAGGACGACCTCTACAGGCGATATATTCAAATGAAAAAATAATTTTTTTTAACTTTAAACATGTACTAATAAATGCATCAAAGTTTTATAATGATCCGCTGTATAGTTTCTCCAAAAAAAATTCGTAAAATTATACCTTATTTTCAACGTTCTAAAGCAGGCTCCCCCTTAACGCTGCGCTGCAAACGGCGAATGTAATGATGATACTCGTAATGCACGCGAAGAAAAAAGTTGAAAAGTGCCAAAATGGTGGAGCTTAGAACACAAAAGTACGATTTTTAGGCAAAGTTTTTGAACTTCTTCATGCAAAAGTAATTGTTTAACTTAATGTTTTTATGAATATTAAAGGTTCATCGACGATGGGAATTCATAAATAACGAGAAAATATTTCAATTTTTCAGTTTGGTTGAAATTTGGAGGCGGGAGAATGCTCACCAATTTACAATGCCTCCAGGACGACCTCTACAGGCGATATATTCAAATAAAAAAATAATGTTTTTTATCTTTAAACATGTACTAATAAATGCATCAAAGTTTTATAATGATCCGCTGTATAGTTTCTCCAAAAAAAATTCGTAAAATTATACCTTATTTTCAACGTTCTAAAGCAGGCTCCCTCCTTAACGCTGCGCTGCGAACGGCGAATGTAATGATGATACTCGTAATGCACGCGAAGAAAAAAGTTGAAAAGTGCCAAAATGGTGGAGCTTAGAACACAAAAGTACGATTTTTAGGCAAAGTTTTTGAACTTCTTCATGCAAAAATAATTGTTCAACTTAATGTTTTTATGAATATTAAAGGTTCATCGACGATGGGAATTCATAAATAACGAGAAAATATTTCAATTTTTCAGTTTGCATGAAATTTGGAGGCGGGAGAATGCTCACCAATTTACAATGCCGGCTGCACTAAGATGCCTCCAGGACGACCTCTACAGGCGATATATTCAAATGAAAAAATAATTTTTTTTATCTTTAAACATGTACTAATAAATGCATCAAAGTTTTATAATGATCCGCTGTATAGTTTCTCCAAAAAAAATTCGTAAAATTATACCTTATTTTCAACGTTCTAAAGCAGGCTCCCCCCTTAACGCTGCGCTGCAAACGGCGAATGTAATGATGATACTCGTAATGCACGCGAAGAAAAAAGTTGAAAAGTGCCAAAATGGTGGAGCTTAGAACACAAAAGTACGATTTTTAGGCAAAGTTTTTAAACTTTTTCATGCAAAAGTAATTGTTCAACTTAATGTTTTTATGAATATTAAAGGTTCATCGACGATGGGAATTCATAAATAACGAGAAAATATGTAAATTTTTCAGTTTGGATGAAATTTAGAGGCGGGAGAATGCTCACCAATTTACAATGCCGGCTGCACTAAGATGCCTCCAGGACGACCTCTACAGGCGATATATTCAAATCAAAAAATAATGTTTTTTATCTTTAAACATGTACTAATAAATGCATCAAAGTTTTATAATGATCCGCTGTATAGTTTCTCCAAAAAAAATTCGTAAAATTATACCTTATTTTCAACGTTCTAAAGCAGGCTCCCTCCTTAACGCTGCGCTGCGAACGGCGAATGTAATGATGATACTCGTAATGCACGCGAAGAAAAAAGTTGAAAAGTGCCAAAAGGTGGAGCTTAGAACACAAAAGTACGATTTTTAGGCAAAGTTTTTGAACTTTTTCATGCAAAAATAATTGTTCAACTTAATGTTTTTATGAATATTAAAGGTTCATCGACGATGGGAATTCATAAATAACGAGAAAATATTTCAATTTTTCAGTTTGCATGAAATTTGGAGGCGGGAGAATGCTCACCAATTTACAATGCCGGCTGCACTAAGATGCCTCCAGGACGACCTCTACAGGCGATATATTCAAATCAAAAAATAATTTTTTTTATCTTTAAACATGTACTAATAAATGCATCAAAGTTTCATAATGATCCGCTGTATAGTTTCTCCAAAAACAATTCGTAAAATTATACCTTATTTTCAACGTTCTAAAGCAGGCTCCCCCCTTAATAACGTCGTCACGAGAACGAGGAACTAATCCACGAATCTTGAATTTAACGTCCTGAAATTTTATTAAAACCGTAATCGATCAAATGCACGTTGAAACAAACGAGTGGAAACGCCTCCCCATGGACAGTGGAATCGTTTGTTTACCGGCACTGCAAGAGAAATACTTTGTGGGATGGCCGAACGACTCCGCGTCTCGGAACGAATGGATATCCGAGGCGTGATAGCTCCATCACGCCGACGAGCACGTAAATTGAGATCTCCACAGTAGGCATCGGGGCATCGCGCTCGAGTTAGGCTCGAAGTTTGCTGTCAGCTGGCGTCCGCACGAGCGTTCTACGCCGTAAGGCGTGTATAGAATTCCTCGTCGTATGGCAAATTATCGCGGATATTCGGCTGCCTTGGACGTCGCCCGCTGTATCGGGTTCCGCGCTACCGGTATACACCGGAGTCATTCGATCTCTACCGAGAGGTACTCCTTTGCCAATCCGGCCATCTGTCATCAGCACACGTTCAATCCGATCAATAACACAGTTCAACAAACAAAAAACACCGGAACGAGACTAGTCGTTTCTTATAGTTTTTTGGATGCTGAACACGAATCCGGTTTCCAAATTGCTCCATCACGTCACAATTTTGAGAAATTTGCAATTAAAGATGCAAAAAAGGGCTATTTTGACGAATTGCATCATATTATAGCTACAAAATGTGACGTGCTGGAGAAGTTTAATTGCGATGAAAATAAAGTATGTTGTTAGAACTTTCAATCCTCAAAAGGAATTTTTGGTGTCGGTTATGGTTCATAAGATATTTATGGTTAAATATGAGGTGTATTGTTAGAGAAGTTAACTGACTTAGGTCATTGACAATTATCTTTCAATTATGTTCCTTTAAACTTAAGTGTTTTTTAAGTCGCTGAATACGAAATATATGTAAAAATCTGGAGAATATTTACATGTTCGTGTCATTGTAAACACAATCTAAGAATAACTCACGGGTTCTCTTCTGTTAGTTCGCGTTTTGTCGCTAAGTGCCATTTATCTAATATAATTAACTTTTAAGCTGTAAAAGCAGAATGCTTCCAAGTTAAGAACATTTATATATACTCTCGGTTCATGATTTTTAAATGCGAATATGTAGTATCACAGGGCAACATCTAGCGGCAAGACGCGAACTAAACTGACCCGAGTTATTTGTATTCTCATGTACTCCATATATAACCATGGATATCTTATGAACCATAACCGACACCAAAAATTCCTTTTGAGGATTGAAAGTCTTAACAACATACTTTATTTTCATTGTAATTAAACTTCTCCAGCACGTCACATTTTGTAGCTATAATATGATGAAATTCGTCAAAATAGCCCTTTTTTGTACCTTTAAGTGCAAATTTCTCACAATTGTGACGTGATGGAGCAATTTGGAAACCGGATTCGTGTTCAGCATCAAAAAAACTATAAGAAACGACTAGTCTCGTTCCGGTGTTCGAAAAAAAGTGATTTCTTATAGAACAGTGTAATTAGTCCATTATTTTATTATTAGCCACACTTGCGGTGTAAGGCTTGTAAAGGTAGAATAACTAAGGAAGACGTAGTGATCTCTCTTCAGGGTTTCCCATGGATTACCTTCGAGATTTTGGTATATGTGATACTTAATTTCTTTCCTCAGCATTTTATCGAAGAGAACGTATAAGAGAAAATGATATTTCTACAACCATTAAAAGTCGTGTACATTATATCCGGTTCCACGGAAACAGACAGTTTTCAACAACGACGAGTGTCGAGAAAGCAATTCTGCTTATCGTCAGTATCAGGGATCGCCCGACTTCTTCAACACGAACAAGATCTCGGCGGTGGAGGGAGCCTCCGCCCTTCGATACTGTCACGAGGCGGTATTTTAACGATCTAACAACACGTCCACCCAGTTGACATTCTGTGCTCGGTTCTCTGGAGAGTAACGACGTGACTCTCGGTCACTCCTGCCGGATAGATAGGCTCCATCCTGCTCCCTTAATTGGATCCCGTGTTGGCCCACTATCACAATTTCAGTAGCGGTCGGTAGTTGAAGGATATCTCCCTTCTGCCACCCCGTTTCCCTTATCTTTCCCCCTTCGGTGGTGTTTCGCTTCGTCTCTGCTTGCTACGAGCGTCGTTCGCTGCAACCTCGATCCCTCATCTCTCCGCAGAAACATCGATATTTTATTTTTTATTTCGTAGAATCAAAGAAAAGCAAAGCCGAAGATTAAAAATGCACCTTTGTAAGATCTGGAAAGATAGTCGAGACTGACAGGTCGTATAGAGGATCGGAATGAAAACAAATTGATCACAAGAGTAGGAGTATTGGCCGTACATCCTAAGACCTAGGCGTGTGAACTAGGGATCCCGGAGAGTTCGAGTTCAAATCTAAGGCAGTCTCCTAGTTATTTTTCGCCTCTTACAATTCAGAAGTGGGATAAAATCCGCTACCCCTCGGAGACAGTTGAGATTCATCCGCTACCCCTCGGAGAGGAGGGAGTTGAGAAGCAGCTGGCCGGTAGTGAAGCCTGAACATGGAGGTCGGGACGGACTCAGAGGAGTGAACCAACATGGAGATTGGGAAGGACTCGGAGGAGTGAACCAACATGGAGGTTGGGAGGGACTCAGAAGAGTGAACCAAAAATGGATGTTGGGAGGAACTCAGAAGAGTGAACCAAAAATGGAGGTTGGGAAGGACTCAAGTGGAGTGAACCGACGATTTGGAGACATTCGGGGACGAATGTAATGTCAGGCTGGCCGAGCTGTAAGATCTGGAAAGATAGTCGAGACTGACAGGTCGTATAGAGGATCGGAATGAAAACAAGTTGATCACAACAGTAGGAGTATTGGCCGTACAGCCTAAGACCTAGGCGTGTGAACTAGGGATCCCGGAGAGTTCGAGTTCAAATCTAAGGCAGTCTCCTAGTTATTTTTCGCCTCTTACAATTCAGAAGTGGGATAAAATCCGCTACCCCTCGGAGACAGTTGAGATTCATCCGCTACCCCTCGGAGAGGAGGGAGTTGAGAAGCAGCTGGCCGGTAGTGAAGCCTGAACATGGAGGTCGGGACGGACTCAGAGGAGTGAACCAACATGGAGATTGGGAAGGACTCGGAGGAGTGAACCAACATGGAGGTTGGGAGGGACTCAGAAGAGTGAACCAAAAATGGATGTTGGAGAACTCAGAGAGTGAACCAAAATGGATGTTGGGAGGGACTCAGAAGAGTGAACCAAAAATGGATGTTGGGAGGAACTCAGAAGAGTGAACCAAAAATGGAGGTTGGGAGGGACTCAAGTGGAGTGAACCGACGATTTGGAGACATTCGGGGACGAATGTAATGTCAGGCTGGCCGAGCTGTAAGATCTGGAAAGATAGTCGAGACTGACAGGTCGTATAGAGAATCGGAATGAAAACAAGTTGATCACAACAGTAGGAGTATTGGCCGTACAGCCTAAGACCTAGGCGTGTGAACCAGGGATCCTGGAGAGTTCGAGTTCAAATCTAAGGCAGTCTCCTAGTTATTTTTCGCCTCTTACAATTCAGAAGTGGGATAAAATCCGCTACCCCTCGGAGACAGTTGAGATTCATCCGCTACCCCTCGGAGAGGAGGGAGTTGAGAAGCAGCTGGCCGGTAGTGAAGCCTGAACATGGAGGTCGGGACGGACTCAGAGGAGTGAACCAACATGGAGATTGGGAAGGACTCGGAGGAGTGAACCAACATGGAGGTTGGGAGGGACTCAGAAGAGTGAACCAAAAATGGATGTTGGGAGGGACTCAGAAGAGTGAACCAAAAATGGATGTTGGGAGGAACTCAGAAGAGTGAACCAAAAATGGAGGTTGGGAGGGACTCAAGTGGAGTAAACCGACGATTTGGAGACATTCGGGGACGAATGTAATGTCAGGCTGGCCGAGCTGTAAGATCTGGAAAGATAGTCGAGACTGACAGGTCGTATAGAGGATCAGAATGAAAACAAGTTGATCACAACAGTAGGAGTATTGACCGCACAGCCTAAGACCTAGGCGTGTGAACCAGGGATCCCGGAGAGTTCGAGTTCAAATTTAAGGCAGTCTCTTAGTTATTTTTCGCCTCTTACACCTTTTCACAATGACGTTTGGACGAGCCTGCGAACCACGTTAATATTCTTAGGGACTGTAATAGTTAACGCGTGAAACATCGTACAGCACGAAGAAGGATGCGGTCTCAAAAGGGTCTCTCGTTCATCTTCTCAAATTAAATCAGGGTAGCACTTTCGCGTAGCCTTTGCCGATAGGAGAAACTATTAAAGGGTAATGGCTGCTGCGAGAGACGATACCCCTATCCCTACTGTATGGTAACACAGTAGTGCCTTCTTATCTGTGGCTAGATCCGACGCGCAGCCACTCCCTTCGTCTAGTGCCCTCCAGGCGTCGTTTGATCCTTCCCGAGCACTTCCCGTCAACACGGAGGACCCACGTACGATTTAAAGAGCTCACCCTATCGTATCTTACTCTCTCTCGGTCTTACGCCCGGATCTTACAGACTCGAATTTCGATAAAACCCCGCGATCGCCTGCCGGCGTCGGCGGCTTTTGCCGCCAGGACGCTAATCTCCCTGGATTTTCAAATAGCCTTTCCGTGTTATTCCCATCGAGCCGGCGTTGACTTACTAATTTCTACGCATTCCGATCCCCGAGGATTCCGTGACTTCTTGCTTGCGCTCACGCTACAACACGGGTACATCGCATTTTTCACGCTGCGCCGCGTTGAAAAGTATTAATACGCGTCGGCATTGTGTTTTATTACGGAAATTTGTCAGAATGCGCCGCGCTGAAATATCTACAAACAACCGCTCGTTAAGTCGAAAGTACGCGCGTAAATAACTCCGCGCCTCCTGCGGACCCGGGGAGCTCGTGCGCTATGTGCACGCGCGCCCATTATATCGAGCAGGGACCGTGCTTTTTCATCGGATAGACTAATTAATAAACAAGGACATGGGGACACGAGTATGCACCTGCGTGCGTAGACAGCATTCCGGGCCTCCAAAAATCTAAACGTGCGATACGAGCGAGCATTTGTCAGCTAACAGGTCGGCGGTGGCCGACCAGGCGGCTTAACATTTTGGGCACGCTCTCGCGCAAACACAATGACGGGGCCGCAAAAAGACCCAGGTGATGCCCAGAACGTCGAGCCGAGCGATCGACGGCGAAGACCACGGTGATCACGGCGTGCAAGATTGTACCAGTTTTTCGAAGGGCTATTGATACCATGCGCAAGCTGCTCCCTCGAGTACCCTTCCTCGCCTCCCGCGGGCCCCCCGTGTATGCATGAGTCCGCGGATTTCTTTCGCGGTCGCACGCCGCGCCGCAAAAAAAATCGTCGGTTACACGTACAGCTTTATGCTGCGTTTCTCGCCGGATGTCGAGTCGCCGAACGGGAAGAAGGCGGGAAAGAAGCGCATTCTTGAGGCACGATCGATTTTTGCCGGTTGCGGGATACGCGTTTGCGCGACAAGAATTGATTGCAACGTCCAGTTGCGTTTGTATAGCGTATATACACGTACGCGTGTCATTATCGGATGATGGAAGTATCATGAGAGAAGTAGGGATCTCGGAGAAGGGGATACCTCCTTTGTACTCGTAGCATCTATGCAGCGACAACAAATCGCTTGAAAAGTATTAGGGGTGTGATTTAGTTTTGAGGGTTTTTTTTGCTCAAAAACGCATGTATTTAAATATGATAATGAATGAATACCTTCATCAAAATATTTTCCTTCGTTTTCTATAACTTTTTCCCATCTTTCTGGCAAGAGATGGCGATAAAATGACTCTTCTTTTCAGTTGATCCATTCGTCGACGAATTTTCGCACTTCTTCCAAATTATCAAAGTGTGTATCCTCTAAAGCGTGTTGCATCCACCGGAACAAATAATAATCGCATGGAGCAATGTCCGGAGAATACGCGGGGTGCGGTAAGACTTGCCATTCGAGCTCTAATAGTGTTTGTTTCACTGACAACGCAACGCGAGGTCGAGCGAGGTCACGAAGAAGAATCACTTTCCGTCGTTTACTCGCAATTGGTGGTCGTTTTTGGTCCAATGCTTGCTTCAACTTGTACAATTGGTGTCGATAACCATCAGCCGTGACAGTCTCATGCGGATTTAACAGCTCATAGTACACTATCCCACCAAATACAGAGCATTACTTTTGAACCGTGAATATTGCGTGTCGGAGTGGATGTTGATGGTTCGCCTGGATCCACCCATGATTTTCTGCGTTTCGGATTATCAAAATAGATCCACTTTTCATCCCCAGTAACAATCCGAGACAAAAGACTCTTCTTTTTTTGCCTGGCGATCAACGAAATGCAAATGTTCACATGGCACTTTCCGATAATTGATGTCGAACCCATTTCCCTTCTTTCTGAATTTTTCCCATTTCATGTAAATGTTTGGCAACTGTTGTACGATCAACATTTAATGCTCTGGCAAGAGATCGATTCCACCACGATAAAATGACTCTTCTTTTCAGTTGATCCATTCGTCGACGAATTTTCGCACTTCTTCCAAATTATCAAAGTGTGTATCCTCTAAAGCGTGTTGCATCCACCGGAACAAATAATAATCGCATGGAGCAATGTCCGGAGAATACGCGGGGTGCGGTAAGACTTGCCATTCGAGCTCTAATAGTGTTTGTTTCACTGACAACGCAACGCGAGGTCGAGCGAGGTCACGAAGAAGAATCACTTTCCGTCGTTTACTCGCAATTGGTGGTCGTTTTTGGTCCAATGCTTGCTTCAACTTGTACAATTGGTGTCGATAACCATCAGCCGTGACAGTCTCATGCGGATTTAACAGCTCATAGTACACTATCCCACCAAATACAGAGCATTACTTTTGAACCGTGAATATTGCGTGTCGGAGTGGATGTTGATGGTTCGCCTGGATCCACCCATGATTTTCGGGGTTTCGGATTATCAAAATAGATCCACTTTTCATCCCCAGTAACAATCCGAGACAAAAGACTCTTCTTTTTTTGCCTGGCGATCAACGAAATGCAAATGTTCAATGGCACTTTCCGATAATTGATGTCGAACCCATTTCCCTTCTTTCTGAATTTTTCCCATTTCATGTAAATGTTTCGTAACTGTTGTACGAGCAACATTTAATGCTCTGGCAAGTTCTGAAGTGGATCGTGTTGGATTTTCGTCCAATAATGCTTGCAAATCTGCATTTTCAAGCTTTCTTGGCTGTCCCGAGCGTTCTTTGTCCTTCACATCAGTATCACCACTTTTAAAGCGTCTAAACCAGTATTCACACGTCTTAATTGATGGTGATTCTGCGTCACCATAAGTTTCCACAAGAATTCTATAACCGTCAGCCGCAGTTTTCTTTTGATTAAAAAACAAAAGCAACGCATGTCGAAAATGCTAAAGAGCTTTCGGAAGTTGCATTTTTACGATGATATAAACACGACTGTTATTGCATCTATTGCTATAATGCTACTAAATGTCATGGATAGTGTCAACACTGTAAGAAACAACAGTATCGGAAACAAACTGACACTACAGCCATCTGTTGCAAAACCCTCAAAACTAAATCACACTCCTAATAGATGGAAAATTCTTGGCAGCCGAAGCCTGGAAAAATCCTAACTAATCTTTGGAAAAAGCTACGGCGGAGAATCCTGCGGCGGGATCGAACCTGGAACCCTGATCCTGCTTGACAGATTGACACCGATAAAATTAAAGTCGCACCGCGAGCTGTCGGACCGGATGTCCAGAGAGGAAGCTCGCAAACGTGGCGCACGTTACGTGATGACGAGATTAAAATGCCAAGCGAAATGATTAAGATATCAGATCCCTATCAGCGGCCGTTTAATCGGCCGCGACGCGCGGCACGAAGGGCCGTTTTATTTTTGAAACAAAGGAGCAGGGCGAACACGGCGTACGGTGCGGAAGTAATACCACGCGACGGTTGCACCACGGTAATGAGATACACGGAGTCGCGACGGAGTTTCTTTTTTCCTTCTCTCTTCTTTTTCCCATCGCGGATTCTCGCCGCACGACGTCAGCGTGCAAGCCGATGAACAGGCGTGTGTATCACGTGCATCGTCGCGCGCGCACGGGCGGCGGCCAGGAGGCCTCGAGAAAAAACCGTCGAATACACCTCCGCGCGTAAAGGAACGTCTGTTATAACCACTCGTTAGCTGGTTGCCGTGCGCCGCGCAATGCACGAAATCTCGCGATACATCTCTCGTGGAACACGAGGTTTCGTGCCAGGGGGTGCGATCCGACCGCTTGTTTCACCAAGGAATTAAGGTTTTATCCGGCGATAGGAAGCACGCAGGGCGGAACAGACGGAGGGAACGAGAATTCACGCGCGAGTCCGGGAGCCAATTATTGGCTCCTCGCCGCGGATCTGGAAACCTCATTCTCCTCCTCTTCCTCCTACTTCTCGTGGCCGAACGCCCGTATCTCCACACCGTTAAAAATTGTGCGTCCATATGTTAAAATTTTCTTGTGTTGCCATGTTTTGATTACTACTTCAATGTAAAATTAACATACAACTGATATGTTATTATTTTTATAACCATTTTATATGTTAACTTCATAACTTAACATTTTGCGTATGTCTCTTAGAAATGGAATATTATTTCAAATGCTTTTAACACAATAATTTTAAAACAATCAACATGTCACAAAGTCAGTTTAACATTCTAAAAGAAGTTAAAGTAAATCTTCAAATAATCATGAACTTTGACATATAAAATAATCAAATTTACTAAAATTAAATGTTTCCATCAAAAATAATTTAAGTTGAAATAATTACTATCGTGTGTTAATATAACATAAAAAGTAATGTTCATATTGTACGAACGAAAATGTTCTAGTCAACTTTTCTGATGAGTTATTGTAACTTCTCTTCCATGTAGTTTTCAATTACTTTGTATGTTATTTTTACATCACACTTAAAGTTACAATAAGAAAAATAAATGTAAAGTATTGTGTTAAATTACTTAACATTTCTAGTTTGTCAGAAGTAACATATGACGAATGAGTTACTTTAACTTAAAATTTAGAGTGGACTTTCTGGGACATGCAAAAAATGTTAAAATTAACATTTTATTTTTTACTGTGCATGAGACCCTCTTTGCTCTCTTGTTTCTATCCTTGTTAGTCTCGCTTACGTGATCCAGGATGGGGTGAAGAGGAAGAGGAACGTTCGACACCTTCGCGGCCTGATTAACGCCACGAGCGTTAATTATGTTTCGAGGAGACGGCCTAATTGTCGACAATGGTACGTGCGGAGAGACGAGGAAGAAAAGGGCCACGATCGGCATCGTCGTGCCTTTCTAAACGAGATCGGCGGCTGTGTTTATACGTGCTAAGCAACCTAATGGAGCCGAGTCAGAAACTGGTTACGGAGAGTAGTTTCGGGGAAACGAGCCGCGATGTGTGCAGGAGATCGTGGAGCTTCTCTACGTGACGAAGGGATGCATGGTGGACTTTCGTAGAAGCGAGATAAAAAGACGTGGACGTTTCTTTTTTATTTCCCGAGCGCGCGCTCTCTTTCGTTGCATCGCTTTGCATCGAATCCGGTAAATCCGATCGATCGGACGATATTCTTCTTTAAGATCGCGGCAAACTGATGAATTTTTGCTGGTCGTCTCTCAAATTTATTCCACGTGGCCCGGCGTGACGTGACGTATCTCGCATTCAGCTGCCATCGGAATTACTAGCGCGCGGACAGGAAGTAAGATCGCACAGAAATCGGCGCGC
>NC_039518.1:6196494-6326948 GCF_003672135.1 Ooceraea biroi | reverse complement strand
CCGCGTGTGAATTCTCAGCATAGTTATCTCCAGCGTGGTTCTAGTAGATCAGCGTATTTAAAGGGGAGAAATAATTGCTAAGGGTCCGACGGTTCTAATTTTCACTCTAACGCTTCTATCTCAGTTTTGCTGTGTCGGGACGTCTTATGCATTGTATATTTCTTATCTACTTTTTATTCTCTAATACATACTTGTCTCTAAAGAGAGGAATATATAGAATTGTATCAAGAGCTTGCAAGTATCATATATAATAATTCTTCTGTCAATCGATAATTACAGATTACTTTTAGATTTATTAGATTTGTTACAGTACTAAACCTTTTCAGAAAATTTATTTTCCTAATCGAGTTTGTAATCCTTTCTTCTTGGAAAACAATCCTAAACTCACGATCTCTTCATGCAACCGTGGTTATTTATGAATTAAAAAAGTAATGGAAGATAACAAATAACAATGCATTTGTCATGACAGTTATCAAGCCTGCGTTACGTCACAGAGCCGAGCAGACGGGTTCGGCTTTAATATCGATACTTCAGTCTCCCGAAAGCTCCTCTCGCGACTGACCTGTTGCGTTGGTGGTCCCATTGTGCGCGAACCGGGTAGACAAAGTGGATTTTAAAACGTCCGGCCGAGCGGTAAAGAAGCGCAGAAATTTACGTTCGCTCGTTGCTCGTAGGCGCGCCATGCGCTCAGAAAGAATGTCGTGATGATGATACATTCCGGTTTAGTGAGGTTCCGGTCGCGGCGGAAATCCTCCTCCGCTGCAGGAATCTCCCGGCATTAAAAAAAAAAAAAAGAAGATGACGGTATTTATTTAATAAAAGAAAAAAAAATATAAATATAAAGAATAAGAAGTAAAAAAAAAGAAAAAGGAAATGGAGTTGTGAAAAATAGTAAAAGATAAGGAAGCTATGAATTGAGAATAAATAGAAAAATGAAATTAAATAAGAAGGCAAGCAGTAAAAAGAAGAAGAAAAAAAGCAAGGAGAAGAAATAATAATAAAAGAGAAAAGAAGAATAAAAGAAAATAAATAGTATAAAGAAATAAATAACGTTAAAAAAATTAGAATAAAAGAAAAAAAGTAAAAAAAAAGAGCAAAAGAAAAAATAAAGAAAAAAAAAAAAAGAAGGGAAAAAAGCAAAAAAGGAAAAAAAGAATAAGAAAGAAAAAGAAAAAAAAGAAAGAAGATAAAAATAAAAAAGAAAAAAAAATGATAAAAATGAAAAAGAAGAATAATTTATGTAAGCCTGTTTAATCTGAGTGTCGCTAGGTCTAGGGCGAATATGGATTGGATGTGGTAACACATCCCATGCAAAGCTGGCAACATTTTTTCACGGAGTGACCAAACTTGGTACGTGGTCTACGCGTTATCATGGTGAAACACAACACCTTTGCGATTCACCAATTCCGAACGTTTTTCTGTTTGAATGGCATCAATTTAATTTATCCAGTTGACGAACAGTATACAGATCTGAATTTAATGGGTAATTGATTCCTTGCAAGCAGCTCAAAATACACAATACAACTTAAGTAGAAAAACCAGCTGGAACAGCATAATCTTTTCTTTGGTGAATATCTGCTTTCAAGTGCTTCGAGCAGGTTCATCACGATCTTTTTCGTTTGACGTTGTTGTAGACGATCGATTTTTCGTCGCCTGTTATCATACGTTTCAAAAATGGATCATTTTCTCTACGTTTGAAAAGAGAATCGCAGATGTCAATACGCTCAGTGAGATGAATTTTCTTTGAGCTCATGTGGTAACCTAAAAATCGAGCTTACTAATGTATCCAAGTCGTTTTAAATGGTTTTCAACACTCGATTTCGATACGTTAAGATTCTCAGTAATCTCTCGTGTCGTTAAACGCCGATTGAGAATCGATCAGTGCCTTTATTTTGTCATATCAAATTTCGATTGGCCTTCCTGAGCGTGGTGCATCTTTCACATTAAAATCTCCATTCGAAATTTAGTAAACCAATTTGTACATGCCGGCAGTTTTAAGGCATCTTCGCCATATATGGGGTGGCCAAAAGTAATTGCGTTTTTTTTTATATAAATAAAGGCGAATTTTTCATGAGAACAAAAACTTTATTAACAATATATTGTCCATTTTGTTTGATTATCTTTTGCCATTTTTCAGGCAACTTCATAGATTCCGCGCTCAAAAAAGTTCTTATCTTTTTCAGCAAAACCAATTCAAACAACGATTTTGGTATCCTCATCAACAGTAAAGGTTTTACCATTCAAGGCGTTTTGCAAAGACGAAACAAAAATGGTAATCTGATGGTGCCAGGTCTGGCGAATATGGTGGATGTGGTAACACATCCCATCCAAGCTGCAACAATTTTTCACGAGTGACCAAACTTGTACGTGGTCTAAGCGTTATCATGGTGAAACACAACACCTTTGCGATTCACCAATTCTCGACGTTTCTGTTTGAATGGCATATTTAATTTATCCAGTTGACGAACAGTATACGTCTGAATTAATGGTTTGATTCCTTGCAAGCAGCTCAAAATACACAATACCTTAAAGTACCACCAGACTGACAGCATAATCTTTCTTTGGTGAATATCTGCTTTTCAAGTGCTTTCAAGCAGGTTCATCACGCTTGCTCCACGATCGTTTTCGGTTTGACGATTGTTGTAGACGATCGATTTTCGTCGCCTGTTATCAATACGTTTCAAAAATGCATCATTTTCCTCACGTTTCAAAGAGAGATATCGCAGACGTCAATACGCTCAGTGAGATGAAATTTCTTTGAGCTCATGTGGTCCATCAAATATCGAGCTTACTAATGTATCCAAGTCGTTTTAAATGGTTTTCAACACTCGATTTCGATACGTTAAGATTCTCAGTAATCTCTCGTGTCGTTAAACGCCGATTGGAATCGATCAGTGCCTTTATTTTGTCATCATCAATTTCGATTGGCCTTCCTGAGCGTGGTGCATCTTTCACATTAAAATCTCCATTCGAAATTTAGTAAACAATTTTGACACTGCGTAGCAGTTTTAAAGCATCTTCGCCATATATTGGGTTGGCCAAAAAGTAATTGCGTTTTTTATATATAAATAAAAGCGGAATTTTTTTCATGAGAAAACAAAAACTTTATTAAACAATATATTGTCATTTTGTTTGATTATCTTTTGCCATTTTTCAGGCAACTTCATGATTCGCGCTCAAAAAAGTTCTTATTTTTTTCAGCAAAACACAATTCCAACAACGATTTGATATCCTCATCAGCAGTAAAGTTTTACCAATTCAAGGCGTTTTGCAAAGAACGAAACGAAATGGTAATCTGATGGTGCCAGGTCTGGCGAATATGGTGGATGTGGTAACACATCCCATCCAAGCTGCAACAATTTTTCACGAGTGACCAAACTTGTACGTGTCTAGCGTTATCAATGGTGAAACACAACACCTTTGCGATTCACCCAATTCTCGAGCGTTTCTGTTTGATGGCATCGTTTAATTTATCCAGTTGACGACAGTATACGTCTGAATTAATGGTTTGATTCCTTGCAACAGCATCAAAAATACACAAATACCTTTAAAGTCCACCAGAACTGACAGCAATAATCTTTCTTTGGTGAATATCTGTTTTCAAGTGCTTCGAGCAGGTTCATATCACGATCTTTTTCGTTTGACGTGTTTGTAGACGATCGATTTTCGTCGCCTGTTATCATACGTTTCAAAAATGGATCATTTCCTCACGTTTGAAAGAGGAATCGCAGATGTCCAATACGCTCAGTGAGATGAATTTCTTTGAGCTCATGTGGATACAAATACGGAGCTTAACTAATGTATCCAAGTCGTTTTAAATGGTTTTCAACACTCATTTTCGATACGTTATAGATTCTCAGTAATCTCTCGTGTCGTTAAACGCCGATTGGAATCGATCAGCCTTTATTTTGTCAATCATCAATTTCGATTGGCCTTCCTGAGCGTGGTGCATCTTTCACATTAAAATCTCCATTTCGAAATTTAGTAAACCAATTTTGACACTGTCGCAGCATTTAAAGCATCTTCGCCATATAATCACATAACTTTTTATGAGCTTGCACAGCGTTTTTTCCCTTTTCGGAAGTAATAAAACGAAATATGAGGAAAATGTTCTTTTTTGATTTTCCATTTATGAAATATCGACGGCAAACAAACAATTGTTAACGAAATCGTGTACTTTTCTTTTTGTAAAACAAGCTTGAACTGAGTTGTTAACACAACATAATGAATTTGCAGGATTTAGAAAGAAAGTTAGTTACATTTCAATGTATGTCCATACTAATTGGAAAAAAAACAGCAAATTACTTTTTTGGCCAACCCAATAGTTTCACCAGGCGATTCCGCGAGAGATTACGACCATCGTCGATCGTCTCCGCGGTTCAATACAAAATGAAATTGTCGCATTCGACGTTGCGTTGCTCGAATTTAAATTCTAATATTTACACGTTTGTGTCTATCGATCACCTGTTTGCGTCTTCTGTTGACATCTAAAGGCCACAGAGGAAAGTATAAAATTCGCTTGCTTGCGGAGACATACAGACATTGAGCGTTTAGTAATTTTGGTAAACATGGCGAAGAGCAACCGTAACGAGAAGCCGGAAAGTGATAATAAAGCGGTGACCGTTCTGACTCCAATCCTCGACACTGTATTCTTCATAATAAAGAACAACGATTATAAACAATATTTGTTTTATAAAAAATAAAAGTAATAAATAACGGCGTGTACGCCTATAACGAGGAACGAGCGAGTGATGTGCGTCTCAGCCGGAATAAAACAAAAAGAGATGCTTGATGAATACTCGACGGACGACAAGCTTCGTTTAGATACGTTTCATTATTCTCGCTTTCGGTTCACTGTACACCGGCGAAACATCGGAGCGAGCGTCCGTTACAGAACGGAGTATCTACGACGAGCCGCTGCCGATCGAAACGATGCAAGCTGACGGTCACAGGATCGCGATCGCGAAATCCATTCGCCGTGTTTCGTCCTTGTCGATGCGTATCATTGACAGATTTAGGAAAAGCGGTCGCCGGGCTGGGAGCTGCTTTAATTGGCGCCGATGAAATTCCGAGTTTCTCTCCGTTCTCGCTCTTCCCACGAGCGTCGAAAATAAACTGGAGTGTGTGTGCAGCCCGACGAATCCATTTCGCGCGCTCTAATGAATCCGAAGTTATCGATGTGTAAAAATTCGCGCTAAACGTCGCCAGATCGGTGCTTACGGGATACGGAGAGGACGGCGATAAACGCCTGACGATTTAATTCCGACGCTGTGCAACTGGCAAGAGAGAGAAGAGAGAAGAGAGAAGAGGAGGGAAATGAGGGGACTCGAGAGCGAGTTTACGATCGCGATCGCGCTTCGCGATCCGCCCGGGGAGTTTCGCAGAGGTGCAAAATTCGGCTCGGAATGAAATCGTTAAACGCGATAATCTCCGCGCAGAGCGGATGCTGCAAGGTGACGCGATTGGGTGTCGGGTCTTTTTAGGGTGTCGTTACGTTCGGACGATCGTTCGCGCGTCTCGAGCGTCGAGCCTCGCGTGCACGAGGCTTTGGTAGCGCCTTTTAACGTCCCTGCGTTTCCGAGATTGGCGAGCGTTTACGGATGGTAGGACGGACCGAGTACGGCCCAACCACGTGTTCTACTTTTGACGATCCGGTTTTTTCCCGTTCTCTTCTCCTCGCGATAAAATTTCGATGTTACTACGGTGGTTGAGTCGGATCGATTGATTAGAGGGTCGTTCTCGGAAAATTTTGCCGTACGCAGATAGATCTTGCGTAAACGAACCTTCGCAGCTGGTCCGGAAAAAGACAAAGCGACTTAATGATATTTTGGATGGAAAGAGGAAACCTACTCACAAAGAGGGCGACCGACCGTGCCAACGGATTTGCGCTAAAACCATCCTGACGAAATGAAGACTATGCAATCCTGCGGGATCCTTTGTGAGCTTCGAGCTTCCCGGTCATTTTTCGCATTGTTTGTGGACAAAAGGGAGATGCAGGTGAGTTACCACGGAAAGGAGCCTGCCAAGGACAATAGTACCTGCAGAATCGCCAGGGTGATAAGGGGAAACGGGACGAGGAAACCGCTGGAGAGCCAGCTGAATAGAAACCCTGTTTTGCTTTTGCCCGAGAGAAAGTTCTATCCCGAAGATGAATGCGATCATTAGTCTGCGGGGAGAAACTGCGAGAGGAGTCACTGATCGAGATCCATTATTCTCGGTATATTTTCGTAGGATCACAAGGATCGCAGGAGGGCCCGACTTTGATGGAGAAGCACGAGGATCCGAGAGAGAGAGAGATCTCGCTGACAAATTGTCTTCGCTTCGTCAGTGGACCCACGAAACGTTTTGTGATCGATACTCGAGATCTGCCCGTAAGGTGAAAAGTCGAGGGGCAGCGGTTCCACAGGGTAGTTTCATTAGCAACGAAGGGCGCACCTTTGTTAATTCCGCACCCCGTGACGGGTCCGGCAGGTTGATCAATCAGAAATCAAATCCGTCGCTCGGCAAGAATTCCAGCAACTTTCTCTGAACGCATCTCGCTTCTGGGTGAATAAGAAACGATCATATCTTGAGAGTCGTTAAAAGGATAAGAAAAATATACTGCTCCTACAAGGAAAGGTTTTTAGGTGTTAACACTCGGACTTCAAAAAATTTTTTGCATGTAGGTAGGGAGGTCCCAAATAGAAGAAAAATTATAAAAGTAGCGGCCCAAATGCATTTTGCGCGCTATGTGCGCAATTTTCGATGTTAGGTTAATTACTCAAAAATGCTATTTCCAATGAATTCTTTACATTTTTTATTTCACCTAATGCACAACGCTTGAAAAGAAATCAAAACACAAAATTAAAACTGAAGGAATTAAAAACCTCCTTGACCAAATCTTTTATGTCCTCGTTATGGATTCTGATCAAAATCTATTTAAAGTCGCATACAATAAATCACGCAGAAAGAGCAAACTACGATTTGCGCAATGTACAATTATTCCAAATTGTGTGCATTGGCAGTTGCAGTAAAAATATTAAAAATGTTACGAATGCAAATAACCATTTTTGAGCAATGGGGCTTTTATACGCAACTGTGCGTCGGCGGCACGAGTTAACATAGACGCTCGTATTTTTCTAACACAACAACAGAAGTACAAAACACGCACACAGAAACACATACAGAAGCAACGCACAAAATTATTCAAAGCAATATAAATGTGCATAGAGTGAAATAAAAAATGGTAAAGAATTCGATTGGAAATAGCATTTTTTGAGTAATTAACCTAAACATCGAAAATTGCGCACGTAGCGCGCAAAATATGCATTTGGGCCGCTACTTTTTATTTTTTTCTTCTATTTGGGGACCTCCCTACTGCATGCAAAAATTTTTGAAATCCGAGTGTAACAACCTAAACCTTCCCTTGTTAGTTTCCGGACTTGTTAACAGTAGCGTCAATCGTTCGTCTCACACAGCTGACAACAGCCACAGTCGAAATATTTCAAGACAGCGATTTTGATTCACCACTAAATTGCCGATGATTACTCATCGTGTGCCTACGCGTGATAATAACTCAATGCATTGATCCGGATGGTTAAATCACGTTCGAAACGACTTTATTGTCCAGGATCAAACAGTCAGCAGTCGGGACCCCGACAAGATTAACCGCTCGACAGACTAAGGCCGTCACGAATTACTCGTCAACCGTGCTTACATCCAAGCTGGCCAAACAAAATGACGTAATACTGGACCTACAAATTAACGATCATCGCAATCGGTGCGGCAGGATGATCGCACAATCAACGCACATGCGATAAGGATCAGCGTCTTTAAAGTGCCCACAGTCCCGGAATTCGCAGTAAGACCTGTAAGAGGCGAAAAAATAACTAAGGAATACGCAATTAGAATTTTGAACTCGAACTCTCAACGGGATCCCTGAGTTATCCACGACGCCTAGGTCTTAGGCTGTAAACGGCCAATACTACCTAGTTTGATACTAATGTTTTCATTCCGAATCTCTATAACGACTGTCAGGTCTCGACTGATCTTTCCCCAAGATCTCTACAGCTCGGCCAAGAACCTGACATTACATTCAGTCCTGAATGTCTCAAAATCGTCGATATACAGCTCCACTTGAGTCCCATCCAACCTCATTTTTGGTATCACTCTTCTAGAGTCCTCCAACCTCCATGTTGGTTCACTCGTCTGAGATCCGTCCAACCTCCATGTTGGGATTCACTCCTGCCGAGTTCTATCCCAATCTCCATGTTGGTTCACTCCTCTGATCGCTTTTCCATAATACTCCATAGTTGATTACACTGCCTACTGAGTCCGTCCGGCACCGACACAATACCATGTTCAGAAAGCTTATCACTACCGGCCGACAGCTTCGCTCTACTCCACCTCAACTCTCACGAGGGGTAGCGGGAATGAATCTGCAACATGTCCATTCGAGAGGAGGGTAGAGGAGTTTTAAATCCCACTTCTAATTTGTAAAGAAAGGCGAAAAATATAGGTAGAACTGACCACTTAAGAATTATAGAACGTAGCACGAACATCTGCACGGGATCCACATGGATTCACAAAAATAACCAGGCATAGGATCTTGAAGGCTGTAAAGCGGCCAATCATCCTAACTGTTAGTGATCAACTATGTTTTCAATTCCAGATCACCACTGCTATAAAGACCATGTCAGAGTCATCAGAACTTAATCTTCCAGACTTACAGCTAATCGGGCCAGAAAACAGAATACATTCGGTCCTCAAATACTTCCAATAACGTCGGGTTCAACTCCACTTGGAGTCCCTACCCAACACTCCATTTATTGGTTCCCTCTTTCTGAGTCCCTCCACAAAACTCACAAATGTTGGTTCACTCTCTGAGTCCGTCCCAACCGTCAATGTTGGTTCACATCCTCCGAGTCCTTCCCAAATCACCATGGTTGTTCACTCCTATGAGTACCTTCCCAATCTCCATAGAGTTGGTTCAACATGACCTATAGAGACCCGGATCCCACTCCAATAGATTCAGAAAGCTTCACTACCCGAGCCAGCTAGCTTCTCAACTCCCTACCTCTCGAGGGTAGGCGGAGGATGAGAATCTCAACTGGTCAACTCACGAGGGGTAGCGGATAATGTATCCCACTTCTGAATTGTAAAGAGGCGAAAAATAACTAGGAGAACTGCCTTAAGAGAATTTTGAAAACGTCAGAAGTTTCCGGGATCGCCTAGTTCACACAGCCCTAAGGTTTAGAGATGGTAGACCAAATATCCTAGCTAGTGTGATATTAACTTGTTTTCATTCCGATCACTATACGACCTGTCAAGTCATCGAGACTAATCTTTCGCAGATCTTAAAACCAAGCACCCCTACCGGAGAAAACAAACCCAAAGAACCAACCTGACATTAACATTCGTCCCAAATGTAATCCAAATCGTCAGGTTACACTCACACTTGAGTCCTCCCAAACATCCATTTATTGGTTCACTCTTACTTCGGAGTCCCTATCACAACCGTCCATGAATGGGTTCACTCCTCCAGTCCTTCCAAATCCCCATATGTTGAGGTTCACTCCTCTGAGTCCGTCCCGACCATCCATGGTTGCCTCAGGGCTTCACTTAATCACCGAGGCAAACAACAGTATGCTTCTCAACTCACTCCACTCCGAGAAGGAGTAGGGCGGATGAATAGAAACCTGTCTCCAGAGGGTGTAGCAGGAATTTTATCAAAACTTACTGAGATTGTAAAGAAAGGAAGCGAAAAAATAACTAGGAGACTGCCGTAGATTTGAAGCTCGAAACTTGTACCGGGATCGCTTAGATATCACATCAACGCCTAAGGTCTTAGGATGTACGGCATACTCCTAACTGAGTTGTGATTAAACTATGATTTTCATTCCGATACCTACTATACGAACTGTCCAGTCTCGACTATCTTATCCAGATCTTCAGTCGGCCACAGCCTAGACATTAACATTCGGGTACCACCAAAATGTATAACCAATCGTTCGGTATCATCCACTTGTGAGTCCCTCCAACCTCCATTTTTATTAGAAGTGTCAACTCTTCTGATGTCCCCTCCAAACATCCATTTTGGATCACTCTTCATGAAGTCACTCCCAAACCATCCATGTTAGTTAGTGCACGTCCTCTGAGTTCCACTCCCAATCGTCCATGTGTGGTATCACTCCTCTGAGTCCTTCCAATCTCCATGTTGGTGTTCACGTCCTCTGGTCCGTCCCGACCAAATAAGATTCAATGCTTCACTACCAGGGCCAGCTGCTTATCAAACTCCTCACCTCTCCGAGAGGTAGCAGGATAAATCTCAAACTGTCTTCGATGGAGAGTAAGACGGATTATTATCCCAATTCTGAATTGTAAGGAGGCGAAAAATTACTGATTTATTGGCCGTACAGCTAAAAGACGACTAGGCGTGTGAACCAGAAGGATCGCCCGGAGAGTTCGAGTTCAAATCTAAAGACAGTCTCCTAGTTATTATAATCGGCCTTTTACAAATTCAGAAGTGGGTATAAAAAATCCCTTACCCATCGAGAGACAGTTGAGATTCATGCTACCCCTCGAAGAGGAGGAAGATAGAGAAAAGAGCAAGCTGGCCGGTAGATGAAGCCTGAACTATGGAAGGTCGACGGACTCAGAGGAGTGAACCACATAGGAGATATGGAAAAGGACTCAGAGGAGTGAACCAACATGGAGATTGAGGAAGGGACTACAGAGAGTGAACCAAACATGGAGGTTAGGGAGGGACTCAGAAAGTGAACACAAAAATGGATGTGGGAGGGAGACTCAGAAAGAAGTGAACAAAAGGATGGAGGTTGGGAGGGACTCAAGGGAAGGTAACCGACGATTTTGGGATACAATTAGGGGACGAATTGTAATGTCAGGACTTGGCCGAAGCTGTAGAGGATCTGGAGAAGTAGATAGATCGATGAACTAGACAGAGTCGTATAAGAGAGATCGGAAATGAAACAAGTTAATCAAACAAAGTAGAGGAAGTAAATATGGAGAGACCGAAACATTCCTAAACCATAGGCGTGTGAACATAGGGAAAATGCCCGGAGAAGTAATACGAGTTCAAATAACTAAGCAGTCTTCCAATAGTTATATATTTTCGCCTCTTACAATTACAGAAAGATGGGTAAAAAAATCCGCGTAAACCCCTCGAGAACAGTTGAAGAATTCAATCCGCTAACCCCTCGGAAACGAGGAGGGAGTTGAGAAGCAGCTGGCCGATAGTGAAAGCCTGGAACATGGAGATCGGGACGGACTCCAGAGGAGTGAACCAACATGGAGTTGGGAGGACCTCGGAAGGAGTGAACCAAACATGGAGGTTGGAGAGGGACTCAAGAGAAGAGTAGAAACCAAAAAATTGATGTTGGGAGGGAGCTCAAGTAGGATGTGAAACACGACCGATTTGGAACAATTTGGAACGAATGTAAGATGTACAAGGCTGGCCGAGCGTAAGATATGGAAAGATAAGATCGAGAACTGAACAAGGTCGTATAGAGATCGGAAATGAAAAACAAGATTAAAATCACAACAGTAGGAGTATTGGCCGTACATCCTAAAGACCATAGGCGTGTGAATAGGGAGATCACCGGAAAGTTCGAGTTCAAAATCGAAGAAGCAGTCAATCCTAGTTATTTTTCGCCTCACTTGACAATTCAGAAAGTGGGATGAAAAAAAATAACACGCTACATAAACCACCTACGGAGACAGTTGAGATTCATCCGCTACCCCTCGAGGAGAAGAGAGGAAGTTGAGAAAGCAGCTATGGCCGTAATAAGAGGCCTGAACAAAATGGAAGGTCGGGGACGGACTCAGAGGAGTGAACACCAACATGGAGATGGAAGGTACTCAGAAGAGAGTGGAACCAACATGAGATATTGAGGAAGGACTCGGAGAGGAGTGAGGAACACAATACATGGAGGTTGAGACGGACTTCAAGAAGGGTGAAACCAACATGGAGAGTATGGGAGGGGAACTGCAGCAAGAGTGAAAACAAAAATGGAGAGGTATTGGGGAAGGACTACAAGTGGAGTGAACCGACGATTTGGAGAACATATCGAGGACGAATGTAAAATGGCTCAGGATGGCCGAGCTGTAAGATCTGGAAAGATAGTAGCGAGACACTGACAGGTCGTAATAAGAAGATCGGATGAAAAACAAAGATAATGGATACACACAAGTAGGAGTAATTGGCCAAGAACAGCAGGTAAGATCTGGCGTGATGAAGCCAAGGATACCCGGAGAAGATGTACGAGATTACAAATCTTAAAGGCAGAATCTGCCTAGTTATTTATTTCACAGACGTCTTAACAATATCAAGAAGATGGGAATAAAAAACCCTACCAGACCTCGAAAGACAGTTGAGATATACATCCGCTACCGCCTGGAAGAGAGAGGAGAGTTGAGAAAGCAGCATGGCCGGTAGTGAAGCCTGAAACATGGAAGGTCGGGACGCGACTCAGAGGAGTGAACCAACAATGAGAGATTGGGAAGTGAAGGAACTCAGAGGAGTGAAACCAAAATGGAGAGGAAATTGGGAAGGACTCGGAGGATGTGAAACCAACAAAGTGGAGGTTGGGAACGGACACAGAGGAGTGAAACCAAACATGGAGAAGTTGGGAGGGAACTCAGAAGAGTGAAAAACCAAAATGGAGGTTGGGAGGTAACTCAAGTGGAAAGTGAACCGACGATTTGGAGACATATACGAGGACGAAAATGTAATGTACAGGAAACTGGCCGAGCTGTAAATCTGGATAAGAATAGGTCGGTAGACTAGAGACAAGTATCGTAATAGAGGATCGGAAATGAAAGAAAACAAAGTATGATGCACAACAGTAGGAAGTATTGGCCCGTACAGACCTAAAGACTAGGCGTGTGAGAGCAGGGATCCCGAGAGAGTTCGAGATCAATCATAATGGCAGTCAATCCCATAGTATAAATTTTTACGAGCCTCTTACAGGTCTTTAACTGGAAGTTCGGGAGACTGTGCACTTAGAAGACGGCTGATCCTATCGCGTGCGTGATTCGTGCGATCATACGCCGCCCGATGCCGATGATCGTTTGATTTGTAGGCCGTACGTCGATTTTTGTTTGCCAGCTTGATGGAAGCACCGGTGACGGCGAATTCCGGCTTGAGTCTTCTTAATTGTCGGGCGGCATGCTGAGGCTGTTGATCTGGATCTAAAGTCTTCGAACGTGATTAACAATCGCGGATCATGCATGAGTTTAGATCACGCGAGGCCACGAGTAGTAATCATCGCCAATTTAGTGGTGAATCAAAATCCTGTCTGAATATTTCGGACTGGGCTGTGTCAGCTGTGTGAGACGAACGATGACGCTACGTTAACAAGTCCGGAAACTAACAAGGGAAGGGTTTAGGTGTTACACTCGGATTTCAAAAAATTTTTTTGCATTGCAGGTAGGGAGGTCCCAAATAGAAGAAAAAATAAAAGTAGCGGCCCAAATGCATATTTGCGCGCTACGTGGCGCAATTTTTCGATGTTAGGTTAATTACTCAAAAAAATGCTATTTCCATCGAATTCTTTACATTTTTTTTTCACCTAATGCACATTTATATTGCTTTGAATAATTTTTGTGTGTGCGTGGCGGTATGTGGTTTCTGTGTGCGTGTGTGTTACTTCTGTGTGTGTTTAGAAAATACGAGCGTCCCTATGTAATCTCGTGCCGCGCGAGCACAGTGCGTATAAAAGGCCCATTGCTCAAAAATGGTATTTGCATCGTAACATTTTTAATTTTTTACTGGCAACTGCCAATGCACACAATTTGGAATAATTGTACATTGCGCAAATCGTAGTTTGCTCTTTCTGCGTGATTTATTGTATGCGACTTTAAATAGATTTGATCAGAATCCATAACGAGGACATAAAAGATTTGGTCAAGGGAGGTTTTTAATTCCTTCAGTTTTAATTTTGGTTTTGATTTCTTTTTCAAGCGTTGTGCATTAGGTGAAATAAAAAATGTAAAGAATTCGATTGGAAATAGCATTTTTGAGTAATTAACCTAACATCGAAAATTGCGCACATAGCGCGCAAATATGCATTTGGGCCGCTACTTTTATAATTTTTCTTCTATTTGGGGACCTCCCTACCTACATGCAAAAAATTTTTGAAGTCCGAGTGTAACACCTAAAAAACCTTTCCTTGTAGGAGCAGTATATTTTCTTATCCTTTTAACGACTCTCAAGATATGATCGTTTCTTATTCACCCAGAAGCGAGATGCGTTCAGGAAAGTTGCTGGAATTCTTGCCGAGCGGACGGATTGATTTCTGATTGATCAACCTGCCGGACCCGTCACGGGGTGCGGAATTAACAAAGGTGCGCCCTTCGTTGGCTAATGAACTACCCTGTGGAACCGCTGCCCCTCGACTTTTCACCTTACGGGGCAGATCTCGAGTATCGAATCACAAAACGGTTTCGTGGGTCCACTGACGAAGCGAAGACAATTTGTCAGCGAGATCTCTCTCTCTCTCGGATCCTCGTGCTTCTCCATCAAAGTCGGGCCCTCCTGCGATCCTTGTGATCCTACGAAAATATACCGAGAATAATGGATCTCGATCAGTGACTCCTCTCGCAGTTTCCCCCGCAGACTAATGATCGCATTCATCTTCGGGATAGAACTTTCTCTCGGGGCAAAAGCAAAACAGCGGTTTCTATTCAGCTGGCTCTCCAGCGGTTTCCTCGTCCCGTTTCCCCTTATCACCCTGGCGATTCTGGCAGGTACTATTGTCCTTGGGCAGGCTCCTTTCGCGGTAACTCACCTGCATCTCCCTTTGTGCCACAAACAATGCGGAAAAATGACCGGGAAGCTCGAAGCCTCAAAGGATCCCGCAGGATTTGCATAGTCTTCATTTCGTCAGGGATGGTTTTAGCGCAAATCCGTTGGCACGGTCGGTCGCCTCTTTGTGAGTAGGTTTCCCCTTTCCATCCAAAATATCATTAAGTCGCTTTGTCTTTGTCCGGACCAGCTGCGAAGGTTTCGTTTACGCAAGATCATCTGCGTACGGCAAAATTTTCCGAGAACGACCCTCTAATCAATCGATCCGACTCAACCACCGTAGTAACATCGAAATTTTATCGCGAGGAGAAGAGAACGGGAAAAAAACCGGATCGTCAAAAGTAGAACACGTGGTTGGGCGGTACTCGGTCCGTCCTACCATCCGTAAACGCTCGCAATCTCGGAAACGCAGGGACGTTAAAAGGCGCTACCAAAGCCTCGTGCACGCGAGGCTCGACGCTCGAGACGCGCGAACGATCGTCCGAACGTAACGACACCCTAAAAAGACCCGACACCCAATCGTCCGTCCACCTGTGCAGCATCCGCTCTGCGCGGAGATTATCGCGTTTAACGATTTCATTCCGAGCCCGAATTTTGCACCTCTGCGAAACTCCCCGGGCGGATCGCGAAGCGCGATCGCGATCGTAAACTCGCGGCTCGAGTCCTCTCATTTCCCTCCTCTTCCTCTCTCTCTCTCTCTCTTTTGCCAGTTGCACAGCGTGCGGAATAAAATCGTCCAGGCGTTTATCGCCGTCCTCTCCGTATCCCGTAAGCACCGATCGGGCGACGTTTAGCGCGAATTTTTACACATCGATAACTTCGGATTCATTAGAGCGCGCGAAATGGATTCGTCGGGGCTGCACACACACTCCAGTTTATTTTCGACGCTCGTGGGAAGAGCGAGAACGGAGAGAAACTCGGAATTTCATCGGCGCCAATTAAAGCAGCTCCCAGCCCGGCGACCGCTTTTTCCTAAATCTGTCAATGATACGCATCGACAAGGACGAAACACGGCGAATGGATTTCGCGATCGCGATCCTGTGGACCGTCAGCTTGCATCGTTTCGATCGGCAGCGGCTCGTCGTAGATACTCCGTTCTGTAACGGACGCTCGCTCCGATGTTTCGCCGGTGTACAGGTGAACCGTAAAAGCGAGAATAATGAAACGTATCTAAAACGAAGCTTGTCGTCCGTCGAGTATTCATCAAGCATCTCCTTTTTGTTTTATTCCGGCTGAGACGCGACATCACTCGCTCGTTCCTCGTATAGGCGTACACGCGTTATTATTACTTTTATTTTATAAGACACAAATTGGTTTATAATCGTTGTTCTTTATTATGAAGAATACAGTGTCGAGGATTGGAGTCAGAACGGTCACTCGCTTTATTATCACTTTCCGGGCTTCTCGTTACGGTTGCTCTTCGCCGATGTTACCAAAATTACTAAACGTCGAATGTCTGTATGTCTCCGCAAGCAAGCGAATTTATACTTTCCTCTGTGGCCTTGTTAGATGTCAACAGAAGACGGCAAACAGGTGATCGATAGACACAAACGTGATAAATAGAATTTCAAATTCGAGCAACGCAACGTCGAATGCCGACAATTTCATTTTGTATTGACCGCGGAGACGATCGACGATGGCGTAATCTCTCGCGGAACGCCGTGAACTATTGGGTTGGCCAAAAAGTAATTGCGTTTTTTTCCAATAGATGGACATACATGAAATGTAACTAACTTCATTCTAAACCGCAAATTCATTATGTAGGTTAACAACTCAGTTCAAGATTGTTTTACAAAAAGAAAGTACACGATTTCGTTAACAATTGTTTGTTTGCCGTCGATTTCAAAATGGAAAATCAAAAAGAACATTTTCCTCATATTTCGTTTTATTACTTCCGAAAAGGGAAAAACGCTGTGCAAGCTCATAAAAAGTTATGTGATGTATATGGCGAAGATGCTTTAAAGCTGCGACAGTGTCAAAATTGGTTTACTAAATTTCGAATGGAGATTTTAATGTGAAAGATGCACCACGCTCAGGAAGGCCAATCGAAATTGATGATGACAAAATAAAGGCACTGATCGATTCCAATCGGCGTTTAACGACACGAGAGATTACTGAGAATCTTAACGTATCGAAATCGAGTGTTGAAAACCATTTAAAACGACTTGGATACATTAGTAAGCTCGATTTTTAGGTACCACATGAGCTCAAAGAAATTCATCTCACTGAGCGTATTGACATCTGCGATTCTCTTTTCAAACGTGAGGAAAATGATCCATTTTTGAAACGTATGATAACAGGCGACGAAAAATCGATCGTCTACAACAACGTCAAACGAAAAAGATCGTGATGAACCTGCTCGAAGCACTTGAAAAGCAGATATTCACCAAAGAAAGATTATGCTGTCAGTCTGGTGGGACTTTAAAGGTATTGTGTATTTTCAGCTGCTTGCAAGGAATCAAACCATTAATTCAGACGTATACTGTCGTCAACTGGATAAATTAAACGATGCCATCAAACAGAAACGTCGAGAATTGGTGAATCGCAAAGGTGTTGTGTTTCACCATGATAACGCTAGACCACGTACAAGTTTGGTCACTCGTGAAAAATTGTTGCAGCTTGGATGGGATGTGTTACCACATCCACCATATTCGCCAGACCTGGCACCATCAGATTACCATTCGTTTCGTTCTTTGCAAAACGCCTTGAATGGTAAAACCTTTACTGCTGATGAGGATATCAAATCGTTGTTGGAATTGTGTTTTGCTGAAAAAGATAAGAACTTTTTTGAGCGCGGAATCATGAAGTTGCCTGAAAAATGGCAAAAGATAATCAAACAAAATGGACAATATATTGTTTAATAAAGTTTTTGTTTCTCATGAAAAATTCGCCTTTTATTTATATAAAAAAACGCAATTACTTTTTGGCCAACCCAATATATGGCGAAGATGCTTTAAAACTGCGGCAGTGTCAAAATTGGTTTACTAAATTTCGAATGGAGATTTTAATGTGAAAGATGCACCACGCTCAGGAAGGCCAATCGAAATTGATGATGACAAAATAAAGGCACTGATCGATTCCAATCGGCGTTTAACGACACGAGAGATTACTGAGAATCTTAACGTATCGAAATCGAGTGTTGAAAACCATTTAAAACGACTTGGATACATTAGTAAGCTCGATATTTGGGTACCACATGAGCTCAAAGAAATTCATCTCACTGAGCGTATTGACGTCTGCGATTCTCTTTTGAAACGTGAGGAAAATGATGCATTTTTGAAACGTATGATAACAGGCGACGAAAAATCGATCGTCTACAACAACGTCAAACGAAAACGATCGTGGAGCAAGCGTGATGAACCTGCTGAAAGCACTTGAAAAGCAGATATTCACCAAAGAAAGATTATGCTGTCAGTCTGGTGGTACTTTAAGGTATTGTGTATTTTGAGCTGCTTGCAAGGAATCAAACCATTAATTCAGACGTATACTGTCGTCAACTGGATAAATTAAATGATGCCATCAAACAGAAACGTCGAGAATTGGTGAATCGCAAAGGTGTTGTGTTTCACCATGATAACGCTAGACCACGTACAAGTTTGGTCACTCGTGAAAAATTGTTGCAGCTTGGATGGGATGTGTTACCACATCCACCATATTCGCCAGACCTGGCACCATCAGATTACCATTTGTTTCGTTCTTTGCAAAACGCCTTGAATGGTAAAACCTTTACTGTTGATGAGGATACCAAATCGTTGTTGGAATTGTGTTTTGCTGAAAAAGATAAGAACTTTTTTGAGCGCGGAATCATGAAGTTGCCTGAAAAATGGCAAAAGATAATCAAACAAAATGGACAATATATTGTTTAATAAAGTTTTTGTTTCTCATGAAAAATTCGCCTTTTATTTATATAAAAAAAACGCAATTACTTTTTGGCCACCCCAATATATGGCGAAGATGCTTTAAAACTGCGGCAGTGTCAAAATTGGTTTACTAAATTTCGAATGGAGATTTTAATGTGAAAGATGCACCACGCTCAGGAAGGCCAATCGAAATTGATGATGACAAAATAAAGGCACTGATCGATTCGAATCGGCGTTTAACGACACGAGAGATTGCTGAGAATCTTAACATATCGAAATCGAGTGTTGAAAACCATTTAAAACGACTTGGATACATTAGTAAGCTCGATTTTTAGGTACCACATGAGCTCAAAGAAATTCATCTCACTGAGCGTATTGACGTCTGCGATTCTCTTTTGAAACGTGAGGAAAATGATCGATTTTTGAAACGGATGATAACAGGCGACGAAAAATCGATCGTCTACAACAACGTCAAACGAAAAAGATCGTGATGAACCTGCTCGAAGCACTTGAAAAGCAGATATTCACCAAAGAAAGATTATGCTGTCAGTCTGGTGGTACTTTAAGGTATTGTGTATTTTGAGCTGCTTGCAAGGAATCAAACCATTAATTCAGACGTATACTGTCGTCAACTGGATAAATTAAATGATGCCATCAAACAGAAACGTCGAGAATTGGTGAATCGCAAAGGTGTTGTGTTTCACCATGATAACGCTAGACCACGTACAAGTTTGGTCACTCGTGAAAAATTGTTGCAGCTTGGATGGGATGTGTTACCACATCCACCATATTCGCCAGACCTGGCACCATCAGATTACCATTTGTTTCGTTCTTTGCAAAACGCCTTGAATGGTAAAACCTTTACTGCTGATGAGGATATCAAATCGTTGTTGGAATTGTGTTTTGCTGAAAAAGATAAGAACTTTTTTGAGCGCGGAATCATGAAGTTGCCTGAAAAATGGCAAAAGATAATCAAACAAAATGGACAATATATTGTTTAATAAAGTTTTCGTTTCCCATGAAAAATTCGCCTTTTATTTATATAAAAAAACGCAATTACTTTTTGGCCAACCCAATATTATATAGCGACTCTGCAGGAGCGCGAGCTTTTGTTTTTGGGAAGACGCGAGGCGCGAGTTAGTTAGATGCGAGCAGGCAGTCTGTCGCGATTCCATTGCGAGCGAGTCGTTGCGAGTCTGTTGCGAGCTGTAGTTACACGAGAGTCGTTGTGATCGTGTAGCGAGCGAATAAAGTGCTATCTTGACAAAGACTAAAACCATTGAATGTGATTTCCTCGGAAGTTGCCCTATAGTGATCGAGGTGAGATTGAGCTCACCTACACTCGCGACGTTTACGCGATGACAAGGTGATTCTCGAGATCGTTGGTGTCTAGTCGGGTTCCGAGCGGTATTATTCATCAGCAGACACCGCGGTTCCTGTAAAAATAGAATTACCGGGAAACCAGGGCCCGGCGTTCTCAGCATTACGTATTCCTCCAGATCTCCAGATCGACGCTTGACTTAACGAGCCGGACGAAAAGTAGCGGAGCGTTTCCAGCACGGAGGGGTCTATCGCACGCTTCCTTTCGGAACCTGTTCCTAATTCACGAAGCCTCGTCCCGATTGCTGGCCAGAGTTCTCTTGGCCTGGAAAGAAAAAGAAAGACAGAAAGAGCGGCGCGAGGAAAGGTTTCAGCTCGGTAACGCGAGACCGTAAAAATCCTCTTGTGCGGGGCCTCCGCGTGGCGTCGTGCGTGCGTGCGCGTGTGCATGCTCTTATTGGGTTACAACCCCTTTCTCTCGTGCGCGGGATACGAGAAGGAGAAGTCGTAAAGTCGCTGTAAACGCTTCTAAACGGTCTCGCGGCTTTACGAGACGAAGCTGGAACGAGTCCTGCACCGCGCCGCGGCGCGAATGTTTGCTTGCTCCAGTGGAAATTTTTATCGTGCCGCCGCGGTAACGAGAAATCTTCCGGCAACGATGTTTCGACCTCGCACACGTCGTGGAAAGTGCACGCGTTTATGCATTATGTATCCCGCGTCTCGTGTCGTATTCTCGGCTGCGTTTTGCATTGCGGTCGCCCCGACACGCGCGCCGATTTCTGTGCGATCTTACTTCCTGTCCGCGCGCTAGTAATTCCGATGGCAGCTGAATGCGAGATACGTCACGTCACGCCGGGCCACGTGGAATAAATTTGAGAGACGACCAGCAGAAAAATTCATCAGTTTGCCGCGATCTTAAAGAAGAATATCGTCCGATCGATCGGATTTACCGGATTCGATGCAAAGCGATGCAACGAAAGAGAGCGCGCGCTCGGGAAATAAAAAAGAAACGTCCACGTCTTTTTATCTCGCTTCTACGAAAGTCCACCATGCATCCCTTCGTCACGTAGAGAAGCTCCACGATCTCCTGCACACATCGCGGCTGCTCGTTTCCCCGAAACTACTCTCCGTAACCAGTTTCTGACTCGGCTCCATTAGGTTGCTTAGCACGTATAAACACAGCCGCCGATCTCGTTTAGAAAGGCACGACGATGCCGATCGTGGCCCTTTCTTCCTCGTCTCTCCGCACGTACCATTGTCGACAATTAGGCCGTCTCCTCGAAACATAATTAACGCTCGTGGCGTTAATCAGGCCGCGAAGGTGTCGAACGTTCCTCTTCCTCTTCCCCCCATCCTGGATCACGTAAGCGAGACTAACAAGGATAGAAACAAGAGAGCAAAGAGGGTCTCATGCACAGTAAAAAATAAAATGTTAATTTTAACATTTTTTGCATGTCCCAGAAAGTCCACTCTAAATTTTAAGTTAAAGTAACTCATTCGTCATATGTTACTTCTTGACAAACTAGAAATGTTAAGTAATTAACACAATACTTTACATTTATTTTTCTTATTGTAACTTTAAGTGTGATGTAAAAATAACATACAAAGTAATTGAAAACTACATGGAAGAGAAGTTACAATAACTCATCAGAAAAGTTGATAGAACATTTTCGTTCGTACAATATGAACATTTACTTTTTATGTTATATTAACACACGATAGTAATTATTTCAACTTAAATTATTTTTGATGGAAACATTTAATTTTAGTAAATTTGATTATTTTATATGTCAAAGTTCATGATTATTTGAAGATTTACTTTAACTTCTTTTAGAATGTTAAACTGACTTTGTGACATGTTGATTGTTTAAAATTATTGTGTTAAAAGCATTTGAAATAATATTCCATTTCTAAGAGACATACGCAAAATGTTAAGTTATGAAGTTAACATATAAAATGGTTATAAAAATAATAACATATCAGTTGTATGTTAATTTTACATTGAAGTAGTAATCAAAACATGGCAACACAAGAAAATTTTAACATATGGACGCACAATTTTTAACGGTGTGGAGATACGGGCGTTCGGCCACGAGAAGTAGGAGGAAGAGGAGGAGAATGAGGTTTCCAGATCCGCGGCGAGGAGCCAATAATTGGCTCCCGGACTCGCGCGTGAATTCTCGTTCCCTCCGTCTGTTCCGCCCTGCGTGCTTCCTATCGCCGGATAAAACCTTAATTCCTTGGTGAAACAAGCGGTCGGATCGCACCCCCTGGCACGAAACCTCGTGTTCCACGAGAGATGTATCGCGAGATTTCGTGCATTGCGCGGCGCACGGCAACCAGCTAACGAGTGGTTATAACAGACGTTCCTTTACGCGCGGAGGTGTATTCGACGGTTTTTTCTCGAGGCCTCCTGGCCGCCGCCCGTGCGCGCGCGACGATGCACGTGATACACACGCCTGTTCATCGGCTTGCACGCTGACGTCGTGCGGCGAGAATCCGCGATGGGAAAAAGAAGAGAGAAGGAAAAAAGAAACTCCGTCGCGACTCCGTGTATCTCATTACCGTGGTGCAACCGTCGCGTGGTATTACTTCCGCACCGTACGCCGTGTTCGCCCTGCTCCTTTGTTTCAAAAATAAAACGGCCCTTCGTGCCGCGCGTCGCGGCCGATTAAACGACCGCTGATAGGGATCTGATATCTTAATCATTTCGCTTGGCATTTTAATCTCGTCATCACGTAACGTGCGCCACGTTTGCGAGCTTCCTCTCTGGACATCCGGTCCGACAGCTCGCGGTGCGACTTTAATTTTATCGGTGTCAATCTGTCAAGCAGGATCAGGGTTCCAGGTTCGATCCCGCCGCAGGATTCTCCGCCGTAGCTTTTTCCAAAGATTAGTTAGGATTTTTCCAGGCTTCGGCTGCCAAGAATTTTCCATCTATTAGGAGTGTGATTTAGTTTTGAGGGTTTTGCAACAGATGGCTGTAGTGTCAGTTTGTTTCCGATACTGTTGTTTCTTACAGTGTTGACACTATCTATGACATTTAGTAGCATTATAGCAATAGATGCAATAACAGTCGTGTTTATATCATCGTAAAAATGCAACTTCCGAAAGCTCTTTAGCATTTTCGACATGCGTTGCTTTTGTTTTTTAATCAAAAGAAAACTGCGGCTGACGGTTATAGAATTCTTGTGGAAACTTATGGTGACGCAGAATCACCATCAATTAAGACGTGTGAATACTGGTTTAGACGCTTTAAAAGTGGTGATACTGATGTGAAGGACAAAGAACGCTCGGGACAGCCAAGAAAGCTTGAAAATGCAGATTTGCAAGCATTATTGGACGAAAATCCAAGACGATCCACTTTAGCACTTGCCAGAGCATTAAATGTTGCTCGTACAACAGTTACGAAACATTTACATGAAATGGGAAAAATTCAGAAAGAAGGGAAATGGGTTCGACATCAATTATCGGAAAGTGCCATGTGAACATTTGCATTTCGTTGATCGCCAGGCAAAAAAAGAAGAGTCTTTTGTCTCGGATTGTTACTGGGGATGAAAAGTGGATCTATTTTGATAATCCGAAACGCAGAAAATCATGGGTGGATCCAGGCGAACCATCAACATCCACTCCGACACGCAATATTCACGGTTCAAAAGTAATGCTCTGTATTTGGTGGGATAGTGTACTATGAGCTGTTAAATCCGCATGAGACTGTCACGGCTGATGGTTATCGACACCAATTGTACAAGTTGAAGCAAGCATTGGACCAAAAACGACCACCAATTGCGAGTAAACGACGGAAAGTGATTCTTCTTCGTGACCTCGCTCGACCTCGCGTTGCGTTGTCAGTGAAACAAACACTATTAGAGCTCGAATGGCAAGTCTTACCGCACCCCGCGTATTCTCCGGACATTGCTCCATGCGATTATTATTTGTTCCGGTGGATGCAACACGCTTTAGAGGATACACACTTTGATAATTTGGAAGAAGTGCGAAAATTCGTCGACGAATGGATCAACTGAAAAGAAGAGTCATTTTATCGTGGTGGAATCGATCTCTTGCCAGAGCATTAAATGTTGATCGTACAACAGTTGCCAAACATTTACATGAAATGGGAAAAATTCAGAAAGAAGGGAAATGGGTTCGACATCAATTATCGGAAAGTGCCATGTGAACATTTGCATTTCGTTGATCGCCAGGCAAAAAAAGAAGAGTCTTTTGTCTCGGATTGTTACTGGGGATGAAAAGTGGATTTATTTTGATAATCCGAAACGCAGAAAATTATGGGTGGGTCCAGGCGAACCATCAACATCCACTCCGACACGCAATATTCACGGTTCAAAAGTAACGCTCTGTATTTGGTGGGATAGTGTACTATGAGCTGTTAAATCCGCATGAGACTGTCACGGCTGATCGTTATCGACACCAATTGTACAAGTTGAAGCAAGCATTGGACCAAAAACGACCACCAATTGCGAGTAAACGACGGAAAGTGATTCTTCTTCGTGACCTCGCTCGACCTCGCGTTGCGTTGTCAGTGAAACAAACACTATTAGAGCTCGAATGGCAAGTCTTACCGCACCCCGCGTATTCTCCGGACATTGCTCCATGCGATTATTATTTGTTCCGGTCGATGCAACACGCTTTAGAGGATACACACTTTGATAATTTGGAAGAAGTGCGAAAATTCGTCGACGAATGGATCAACTGAAAAGAAGAGTCATTTTATCGCCATCTCTTGCCAGAAAGATGGGAAAAAGTTATAGAAAACGAAGGAAAATATTTTGATGAAGGTATTCATTCATTATCATATTTAAATACATGCGTTTTTGAGCAAAAAAAACCCTCAAAACTAAATCACACCCCTAATACTTTTCAAGCGATTTGTTGTCGCTGCATAGATGCTACGAGTACAAAGGAGGTATCCCCTTCTCCGAGATCCCTACTTCTCTCATGATACTTCCATCATCCGATAATGACACGCGTACGTGTATATACGCTATACAAACGCAACTGGACGTTGCAATCAATTCTTGTCGCGCAAACGCGTATCCCGCAACCGGCAAAAATCGATCGTGCCTCAAGAATGCGCTTCTTTCCCGCCTTCTTCCCGTTCGGCGACTCGACATCCGGCGAGAAACGCAGCATAAAGCTGTACGTGTAACCGACGATTTTTTTTTGCGGCGCGGCGTGCGACCGCGAAAGAAATCCGCGGACTCATGCATACACGGGGGGCCCGCGGGAGGCGAGGAAGGGTACTCGAGGGAGCAGCTTGCGCATGGTATCAATAGCCCTTCGAAAAACTGGTACAATCTTGCACGCCGTGATCACCGTGGTCTTCGCCGTCGATCGCTCGGCTCGACGTTCTGGGCATCACCTGGGTCTTTTTGCGGCCCCGTCATTGTGTTTGCGCGAGAGCGTGCCCAAAATGTTAAGCCGCCTGGTCGGCCACCGCCGACCTGTTAGCTGACAAATGCTCGCTCGTATCGCACGTTTAGATTTTTGGAGGCCCGGAATGCTGTCTACGCACGCAGGTGCATACTCGTGTCCCCATGTCCTTGTTTATTAATTAGTCTATCCGATGAAAAAGCACGGTCCCTGCTCGATATAATGGGCGCGCGTGCACATAGCGCACGAGCTCCCCGGGTCCGCAGGAGGCGCGGAGTTATTTACGCGCGTACTTTCGACTTAACGAGCGGTTGTTTGTAGATATTTCAGCGCGGCGCATTCTGACAAATTTCCGTAATAAAACACAATGCCGACGCGTATTAATACTTTTCAACGCGGCGCAGCGTGAAAAATGCGATGTACCCGTGTTGTAGCGTGAGCGCAAGCAAGAAGTCACGGAATCCTCGGGGATCGGAATGCGTAGAAATTAGTAAGTCAACGCCGGCTCGATGGGAATAACACGGAAAGGCTATTTGAAAATCCAGGGAGATTAGCGTCCTGGCGGCAAAAGCCGCCGACGCCGGCAGGCGATCGCGGGGTTTTATCGAAATTCGAGTCTGTAAGATCCGGGCGTAAGACCGAGAGAGAGTAAGATACGATAGGGTGAGCTCTTTAAATCGTACGTGGGTCCTCCGTGTTGACGGGAAGTGCTCGGGAAGGATCAAACGACGCCTGGAGGGCACTAGACGAAGGGAGTGGCTGCGCGTCGGATCTAGCCACAGATAAGAAGGCACTACTGTGTTACCATACAGTAGGGATAGGGGTATCGTCTCTCGCAGCAGCCATTACCCTTTAATAGTTTCTCCTATCGGCAAAGGCTACGCGAAAGTGCTACCCTGATTTAATTTGAGAAGATGAACGAGAGACCCTTTTGAGACCGCATCCTTCTTCGTGCTGTACGATGTTTCACGCGTTAACTATTACAGTCCCTAAGAATATTAACGTGGTTCGCAGGCTCGTCCAAACGTCATTGTGAAAAGGTGTAAGAGGCGAAAAATAACTAAGAGACTGCCTTAAATTTGAACTCGAACTCTCCGGGATCCCTGGTTCACACGCCTAGGTCTTAGGCTGTGCGGCCAATACTCCTACTGTTGTGATCAACTTGTTTTCATTCCGATCCTCTATACGACCTGTCAGTCTCGACTATCTTTCCAGATCTTACAGCTCGGCCAGCCTGACATTACATTCGTCCCCGAATGTCTCCAAATCGTCGGTTCACTCCACTTGAGTCCCTCCCAACCTCCATTTTTGGTTCACTCTTCTGAGTTCCTCCCAACATCCATTTTTGGTTCACTCTTCTGAGTCCTTCCCAACATCCATTTTTGGTTCACTCTTCTGAGTCCCTCCCAACCTCCATGTTGGTTCACTCCTCCGAGTCCTTCCCAATCTCCATGTTGGTTCACTCCTCTGAGTCCGTCCCGACCTCCATGTTCAGGCTTCACTACCGGCCAGCTGCTTCTCAACTCCCTCCTCTCCGAGGGGTAGCGGATGAATCTCAACTGTCTTCGAGGGGTAGCGGATTTTATCCCACTTCTGAATTGTAAGAGGCGAAAAATAACTAGGAGACTGCCTTAGATTTGAACTCGAACTCTCCAGGATCCCTGGTTCACACGCCTAGGTCTTAGGCTGTACGGCCAATACTCCTACTGTTGTGATCAACTTGTTTTCATTCCGATCCTCTATACGACCTGTCAGTCTCGACTATCTTTCCAGATCTTACAGCTCGGCCAGCCTGACATTACATTCGTCCCCGAATGTCTCCAAATCGTCGGTTCACTCCACTTGAGTCCCTCCCAACCTCCATTTTTGGTTCACTCTTCTGAGTCCCTCCCAACATCCATTTTTGGTTCACTCTTCTGAGTCCCTCCCAACCTCCATGTTGGTTCACTCCTCCGAGTCCTTCCCAATCTCCATGTTGGTTCACTCCTCTGAGTCCGTCCCGACCTCCATGTTCAGGCTTCACTACCGGCCAGCTGCTTCTCAACTCCCTCCTCTCCGAGGGGTAGCGGATGAATCTCAACTGTCTCCGAGGGGTAGCGGATTTTATCCCACTTCTGAATTGTAAGAGGCGAAAAATAACTAGGAAACTGCCTTAGATTTGAACTCGAACTCTCCGGGATCCCTAGTTCACACGCCTAGGTCTTAGGATGTACGGCCAATACTCCTACTCTTGTGATCAATTTGTTTTCATTCCGATCCTCTATACGACCTGTCAGTCTCGACTATCTTTCCAGATCTTACAAAGGTGCATTTTTAATCTTCGGCTTTGCTTTTCTTTGATTCTACGAAATAAAAAATAAAATATCGATGTTTCTGCGGAGAGATGAGGGATCGAGGTTGCAGCGAACGACGCTCGTAGCAAGCAGAGACGAAGCGAAACACCACCGAAGGGGGAAAGATAAGGGAAACGGGGTGGCAGAAGGGAGATATCCTTCAACTACCGACCGCTACTGAAATTGTGATAGTGGGCCAACACGGGATCCAATTAAGGGAGCAGGATGGAGCCTATCTATCCGGCAGGAGTGACCGAGAGTCACGTCGTTACTCTCCAGAGAACCGAGCACAGAATGTCAACTGGGTGGACGTGTTGTTAGATCGTTAAAATACCGCCTCGTGACAGTATCGAAGGGCGGAGGCTCCCTCCACCGCCGAGATCTTGTTCGTGTTGAAGAAGTCGGGCGATCCCTGATACTGACGATAAGCAGAATTGCTTTCTCGACACTCGTCGTTGTTGAAAACTGTCTGTTTCCGTGGAACCGGATATAATGTACACGACTTTTAATGGTTGTAGAAATATCATTTTCTCTTATACGTTCTCTTCGATAAAATGCTGAGGAAAGAAATTAAGTATCACATATACCAAAATCTCGAAGGTAATCCATGGGAAACCCTGAAGAGAGATCACTACGTCTTCCTTAGTTATTCTACCTTTACAAGCCTTACACCGCAAGTGTGGCTAATAATAAAATAATGGACTAATTACACTGTTCTATAAGAAATCACTTTTTTCGAACACCGGAACGAGACTAGTCGTTTCTTATAGTTTTTTTGATGCTGAACACGAATCCGGTTTCCAAATTGCTCCATCACGTCACAATTGTGAGAAATTTGCACTTAAAGGTACAAAAAAGGGCTATTTTGACGAATTTCATCATATTATAGCTACAAAATGTGACGTGCTGGAGAAGTTTAATTACAATGAAAATAAAGTATGTTGTTAAGACTTTCAATCCTCAAAAGGAATTTTTGGTGTCGGTTATGGTTCATAAGATATCCATGGTTATATATGGAGTACATGAGAATACAAATAACTCGGGTCAGTTTAGTTCGCGTCTTGCCGCTAGATGTTGCCCTGTGATACTACATATTCGCATTTAAAAATCATGAACCGAGAGTATATATAAATGTTCTTAACTTGGAAGCATTCTGCTTTTACAGATTAAAAGTTAATTATATTAGATAAATGGCACTTAGCGACAAAACGCGAACTAACAGAAGAGAACCCGTGAGTTATTCTTAGATTGTGTTTACAATGACACGAACATGTAAATATTCTCCAGATTTTTACATATATTTCGTATTCAGCGACTTAAAAAACACTTAAGTTTAAAGGAACATAATTGAAAGATAATTGTCAATGACCTAAGTCAGTTAACTTCTCTAACAATACACCTCATATTTAACCATAAATATCTTATGAACCATAACCGACACCAAAAATTCCTTTTGAGGATTGAAAGTTCTAACAACATACTTTATTTTCATCGCAATTAAACTTCTCCAGCACGTCACATTTTGTAGCTATAATATGATGCAATTCGTCAAAATAGCCCTTTTTTGCATCTTTAATTGCAAATTTCTCAAAATTGTGACGTGATGGAGCAATTTGGAAACCGGATTCGTGTTCAGCATCCAAAAAACTATAAGAAACGACTAGTCTCGTTCCGGTGTTTTTTGTTTGTTGAACTGTGTTATTGATCGGATTGAACGTGTGCTGATGACAGATGGCCGGATTGGCAAAGGAGTACCTCTCGTAGAGATCGAATGACTCCGGTGTATACCGGTAGCGCGGAACCCGATACAGCGGGCGACGTCCAAGGCAGCCGAATATCCGCGATAATTTGCCATACGACGAGGAATTCTATACACGCCTTACGGCGTAGAACGCTCGTGCGGACGCCAGCTGACAGCAAACTTCGAGCCTAACTCGAGCGCGATGCCCCGATGCCTACTGTGGAGATCTCAATTTACGTGCTCGTCGGCGTGATGGAGCTATCACGCCTCGGATATCCATTCGTTCCGAGACGCGGAGTCGTTCGGCCATCCCACAAAGTATTTCTCTTGCAGTGCCGGTAAACAAACGATTCCACTGTCCATGGGGAGGCGTTTCCACTCGTTTGTTTCAACGTGCATTTGATCGATTACGGTTTTAATAAAATTTCAGGACGTTAAATTCAAGATTCGTGGATTAGTTCCTCGTTCTCGTGACGACGTTATTAAGGGGGGAGCCTGCTTTAGAACGTTGAAAATAAGGTATAATTTTACGAATTGTTTTTGGAGAAACTATACAGCGGATCATTATGAAACTTTGATGCATTTATTAGTACATGTTTAAAGATAAAAAAAATTATTTTTTGATTTGAATATATCGCCTGTAGAGGTCGTCCTGGAGGCATCTTAGTGCAGCCGGCATTGTAAATTGGTGAGCATTCTCCCGCCTCCAAATTTCATCCAAACTGAAAAATTGAAATATTTTCTCGTTATTTATGAATTCCCATCGTCGATGAACCTTTAATATTCATAAAAACATTAAGTTGAACAATTATTTTTGCATGAAAAAGTTCAAAAACTTTGCCTAAAAATCGTACTTTTGTGTTCTAAGCTCCACCATTTTGGCACTTTTCAACTTTTTTCTTCGCGTGCATTACGAGTATCATCATTACATTCGCCGTTTGCAGCGCAGCGTTAAGGGGGGAGCCTGCTTTAGAACGTTGAAAATAAGGTATAATTTTACGAATTTTTTTTGGAGAAACTATACAGCGGATCATTATAAAACTTTGATGCATTTATTAGTACATGTTTAAAGATAAAAAAAATTAGTTTTTGATTTGAATATATCGCCTGTAGAGGTCGTCCTGGAGGCATCTTAGTGCAGCCGGCATTGTAAATTGGTGAGCATTCTCCCGCCTCCAAATTTCATGCAAACTGAAAAATTGAAATATTTTCTCGTTATTTATGAATTCCCATCGTCGATGAACCTTTAATATTCATAAAAACATTAAGTTGAACAATTATTTTTGCATGAAGAAGTTCAAAAACTTTGCCTAAAAATCGTACTTTTGTGTTCTAAGCTCCACCATTTTGGCACTTTTCAACTTTTTTCTTCGCGTGCATTACGAGTATCATCATTACATTCGCCGTTTGCAGCGCAGCGTTAAGGGGGGAGCCTGCTTTAGAACGTTGAAAATAAGGTATAATTTTACGAATTTTTTTTGGAGAAACTATACAGCGGATCATTATAAAACTTTGATGCATTTATTAGTACATGTTTAAAGATAAAAAAATTATTTTTTGATTTGAATATATCGCCTGTAGAGGTCGTCCTGGAGGCATCTTAGTGCAGCCGGCATTGTAAATTGGTGAGCATTCTCCCGCCTCCAAATTTCATCCAAACTGAAAAATTGAAATATTTTCTCGTTATCTATGAATTCCCATCGTCGATGAACCTTTAATATTCATAAACACATTAAGTTAAACAATTATTTTTGCATGAAAAAGTTCAAAACCTTTGCCTAAAAATCCTACTTTTGTGTTCTAAGCTCCACCATTTTGGCACTTTTCAACTTTTTTCTTCGCGTGCATTACGAGTATCATCATTACATTCGCCATTCGCAGCGCAGCGTTAAGGAGGGAGCCTGCTTTAGAACGTTGAAAATAAGGTATAATTTTACGAATTTTTTTTGGAGAAACTATACAGCGGATCATTATAAAACTTTGATGCATTTATTAGTACATGTTTAAAGATAAAAAAAATTAGTTTTTGATTTGAATATATCGCCTGTAGAGGTCGTCCTGGAGGCATCTTAGTGCAGCCGGCATTGTAAATTGGTGAGCATTCTCCCGCCTCCAAATTTCATGCAAACTGAAAAATTGAAATATTTTCTCGTTATTTATGAATTCCCATCGTCGATGAACCTTTAATATTCATAAAAACATTAAGTTGAACAATTATTTTTGCATGAAGAAGTTCAAAAACTTTGCCTAAAAATCGTACTTTTGTGTTCTAAGCTCCACCATTTTGGCACTTTTCAACTTTTTTCTTCGCGTGCATTACGAGTATCATCATTACATTCGCCGTTTGCAGCGCAGCGTTAAGGGGGAGCCTGCTTTAGAACGTTGAAAATAAGGTATAATTTTACGAATTTTTTTTGGAGAAACTATACAGCGGATCATTATAAAACTTTGATGCATTTATTAGTACATGTTTAAAGATAAAAAACATTATTTTTTGATTTGAATATATCGCCTGTAGAGGTCGTCCTGGAGGCATTGTAAATTGGTGAGCATTCTCCCGCCTCCAAATTTCAACCAAACTGAAAAATTGAAATATTTTCTCGTTATTTATGAATTCCCATCGTCGATGAACCTTTAATATTCATAAAAACATTAAGTTGAACAATTACTTTTGCATGAAGAAGTTCAACAACTTTGCCTAAAAATCGTACTTTTGTGTTCTAAGCTCCACCATTTTGGCACTTTTCAACTTTTTTCTTCGCGTGCATTACGAGTATCATCATTACATTCGCCGTTTGCAGCGCAGCGTTAAGGGGGAGCCTGCTTTAGAACGTTGAAAATAAGGTATAATTTTACGAATTTGTTTGGAAAAACTATACAGCGGATTATTATAAAACTTTGATGCATTTATTAGTACATGTTTAAAGATAAAAAAAATTAGTTTTTGATTTGAATATATCGCCTGTAGAGGTCGTCCTGGAGGCATCTTAGTGCAGCCGGCATTGTAAATTGGTGAGCATTCTCCCGCCTCCAAATTTCATGCAAACTGAAAAATTGAAATATTTTCTCGTTATTTATGAATTCCCATCGTCGATGAACCTTTAATATTCATAAAAACATTAAGTTGAACAATTATTTTTGCATGAAGAAGTTCAAAAACTTTGCCTAAAAATCGTACTTTTGTGTTCTAAGCTCCACCATTTTGGCACTTTTCAACTTTTTTCTTCTCTCTTTGGTTCATCGACGATGGGAACTCATAAATAACGAGAACATATTTCAATTTTTCAGTTTAGACGAAATGTGAAGGCAGGAGAATGCTCACCAATTTGCAATGCCGGCGACGCGGCTGCACTAAGATTTCTCCAGGACGACCTCTACAAGCGATATATTCAAATAAAAAAATAATTTTTTTATCTTTAAACATGTACTAATAAATGTATCAAAGTTTTATAATAATACGCTGTATATTTCTCCAAACAAATTCGTAAAATTATACCTTATTTTCAGCGTTCTAAAGCAGGCTCCCCCTTTAAGCTCGCGTGTGAAAGGGAGACTCGTGTTCGGGCCTCCTGATTGCAGCACGAAATCGGGGCCTTGATAGTTTCGGCTGCCACGGTGTCTATGATAAATAGACGGTAATGTGGATGCCATGCTAGCGCGCGAAGGCGGCGGCCGCCTTTCTTCGTTTCTGAGATACCACAGGGGCACGACCTACGGTAGTTTAATTAAAGCGTCGCGTAAAGTTAATTTATGGGAAAAGCAACGGAAGCCAATTAGCCTAGAGCCACTTCATTCGGCTGCGGTGCCCCCTTATCGACTTTCCCCCTCTCCTATCTCCTCTCGGCGCAGCTGTATCGTGGCTCGTTTGTCCGCGGCCGGATTGCCCGTTTCTTTGTCGTGGACTCGTTATGATCCTCGGGAATGCTGTACGCGGACCTCGGCGATACCCGGGCGCGCATACCTTGTATACGAAATGGCCTCGATAATTAAGCGCTCTGATTACCTACGCCGACGGAATAGAACACGGTGTTGTTGCGCGCGCGCGGGATGACTGTCGAAATAAGCCGGCGCGTTTGTGGACCCGCTCGATTCCCGTTCCGGCGATCAGTCTCCGGCAACACTGATGTATTGACCGTCGAGATTTGAGCGCGCTGCTTAGGCGCCGAGAAATATGCGAGGCGCGACGATAATGGGCTCTCTCGCGAGCTGCCTTGCTCGCCTAATTACACGAGGGAATAATTTAGGCCGACGTTCTCGCAGCTTCATTCCGGCGCGGTCCCCTCGGACTCTTTACAGACTCCCGAATTTTTATGGACTCGCCGGGACTCGGACTCGAACATCCCCGGGGGGTAGTGGGACAGGGGACACGGACGTCGTCGTATTCCAGTGTGGGACGTGCGGAGGGCCAATTTCCCGGCGGGTCCACGAATTATGAACTTGTAAACATGCGCCGTGCTCGGCGAACAGGGCGAGGCTCTGGCTTTGCTATCAGCGGCTACCAGGCTGGCCGTCCTTCGCGCCGAAATCCGGCAAAGGCCAATTTGTCGGGATCATATACAACCGCTCGTAAAATAGAGCACTCCCCCCGCCGGCAGTCGCCCGGAATACCAATGAGACTGCGGGCTTTGCGGGCCTTCCGACGCCATCAGCATTCAACTCCATGGGAACCAAGCAGCAACCTGCTGGATGGAGAGACGGTGTGCTAGGAGCATAGCGACGCAATTGACACACACTCGCACGGATCGGGATCGACAAGATCGGATTGCCATCGGTCGGCGATCCTTTGTAGATTTGCGGCTGCTGCAGCTGCCAATTTCAGACCGCCTTCTGCGGACGCGCTCCTTACAGACGGGGATGAGAAATACACTGCGGAATCGAACTACTAATCGAGTCGGCTCAGATTATCATAAAAAAGTTATATCGATCTTTCTTAATATTAATTCTGTTTTGGGATTCTGTTTTGTTTAATCAAAATTGTGTGGGCAAGTGGAATCTAAATTGCGGTTGTTGGTGCGTATATTTCAATTTATATTCGTCTAACTTTTTAATTTTATTTTGGATCCTGTTGAATGGACAGTTAAGGGTTTAACTACTTTTAAGTTTTACTTTTATAGTCTTTATACCTATTCGCTGAAGAGGATCCAAACAGAATCCATGAAAACCGCGTTGTAATTTTCTCTGCTTGTCCTTACATAACATTGAATTTTTCTTCTCCAATTCTATTGGGTTGGCCAAAAAGTAATTGCGTTTTTTTTATATAAATAAAAGGCGAATTTTTCATGGGAAACAAAAACTTTATTAAACAATATATTGTCCATTTTGTTTGATTATCTTTTGCCATTTTTCAGGCAACTTCATGATTCCGCGCTCAAAAAAGTTCTTATCTTTTTCAGCAAAAAACAATTCCAAGAACCATTTGATATCCTCATCGGCAGTAAAGGTTTTACCATTCAAGGCGTTTTGCAAAGAACGAAACGAATGGTAATCTGATGGTGCCAGGTCTGGCGAATATGGTGGATGTGGTAACACATCCCATCCAAGCTGCAACAATTTTTGATGAGTGACCAAACTTGTACGTGGTCTAGCGTTATCATGGTGAAACACAACACCTTTGCGATTCACCAATTCTCGACGTTTCTGTTTGATGGCATCATTTAATTTATCCAGTTGACGACAGTATACGTCTGAATTAATGGTTTCATTCCTTGCAAGCAGCTCAAAATACACAATACCTTTAAAGTCCCACCAGACTGACAGCATAATCTTTCTTTGGTGAATATCTGCTTTTCAAGTGCTTCGAGCAGGTTCATCACGATCTTTTTCGTTTGACGTTGTTGTAGACGATCGATTTTTCGTCGCCTGTTATCATATGTTTCAAAAATGGATCATTTTCCTCACGTTTCAAAAGAGAATCGCAGATGTCAATACGCTTAGTGAGATGAATTTCTTTGAGCTCATGTGGTACCCAAATATCGAGCTTACTAATGTATCCAAGTCGTTTTAAATGGTTTTCAACACTCGATTTCGATATGTTAAAATTCTCAGCAATCTCTCGTGTCGTTAAACGCCGATTCGAATCGATCAGTGCCTTTATTTTGTCATCATCAATTTCGATTGGCCTTCCTGAGCGTGGTGCATCTTTCACATTAAAATCTCGAGATCGAAATTTAGTAAACCAATTTTGACACTGCCGCAGTTTTAAAGCATCTTCGCCATATATTGGGTTGGCCAAAAAGTAATTGCGTTTTTTTTATATAAATAAAAGGCGAATTTTTCATGGGAAGCAAAAACTTTATTAAACAATATATTGTCCATTTTGTTTGATTATCTTTTGCCATTTTTCAGGAAACTTCATGATTCCGCGCTCAAAAAAGTTCTTATCTTTTTCAGCAAAACACAGTTCCAACAACGATTTGATATCCTCATCGGCAGTAAAGGTTTTACCATTCAAGGCGTTGTGCAAAGAACGAAACGAATGGTAATCTGATGGTGCCAGGTCTGGCGAATATGGTGGATGTGGTAACATCATGGTAACACATCCCATCCAAGCTGCAACAATTTTTCACGAGTGACCAAACTTGTACGTGGTCTAGCGTTATCATGGTGAAACACAACACCTTTGCGATTCACCAATTCTCGACGTTTCTGTTTGATGGCATCGTTTAATTTATCCAGTTGACGACAGTATACGTCTGAATTAATGGTTTGATTCCTTGCAAGCAGCTGAAAATACACAATACCTTTAAAGTCCCACCAGACTGACAGCATAATCTTTCTTTGGTGAATATCTGCTTTTCAAGTGCTTCGAGCAGGTTCATCACGATCTTTTTCGTTTGACGTTGTTGTAGACGATCGATTTTTCGTCGCCTGTTATCATATGTTTCAAAAATGGATCATTTTCCTCACGTTTCAAAAGAGAATCGCAGATGTCAATACGCTTAGTGAGATGAATTTCTTTGAGCTCATGTGGTACCCAAATATCGAGCTTACTAATGTATCCAAGTCGTTTTTAATGGTTTTCAACACTCAACTTCGATATGTTAAGATTCTCAGCAATCTCTCGTGTCGTTAAACGCCGATTGGAATCGATCAGTGCCTTTATTTTGTCATCATCAATTTCGATTGGCCTTCCTGAGCGTGGTGCATCTTTCACATTAAAATCTGCAGATCGAAATTTAGTAAACCAATTTTGACACTGCCGCAGTTTTAAAGCATCTTCGCCATATATTGGGTTGGCCAAAAAGTAATTGCGTTTTTTTTATATAAATAAAAGGCGAATTTTTCATGGGAAGCAAAAACTTTATTAAACAATATATTGTCCATTTTGTTTCATTATCTTTTGACATTTTTCAGGCAACTTCATGATTCCGCGCTCAAAAAAGTTCTTATCTTTTTCAGCAAAAAACAATTCCAACAACGATTTCATATCCTCATCAGCAGTAAAGGTTTTACCATTCAAGGCGTTGTGCAAAGAACGAAACGAATGGTAATCTGATGGTGCCAGGTCTGGCGAATATGGTGGATGTGGTAACATCATGGTAACACATCCCATCCAAGCTGCAACAATTTTTCACGAGTGACCAAACTTGTACGTGGTCTAGCGTTATCATGGTGAAACACAACACCTTTGCGATTCACCAATTCTCGACGTTTCTGTTTGATGGCATCATTTAATTTATCCAGTTGACGACAGTATACGTCTGAATTAATGGTTTGATTCCTTGCAAGCAGCTCAAAATACACAATACCTTTAAAGTCCCACCAGACTGACAGCATAATCTTTCTTTGGTGAATATCTGCTTTTCAAGTGCTTCGAGCAGGTTCATCACGATCTTTTTCGTTTGACGTTGTTGTAGACGATCCATTTTTCGTCGCCTGTTATCATATGTTTCAAAAATGGATCATTTTCCTCACGTTTCAAAAGAGAATCGCAGATGTCAATACGCTTAGTGAGATGAATTTCTTTGAGCTCATGTGGTACCCAAATATCGAGCTTACTAATGTATCCAAGTCGTTTTAAATGGTTTTCAACACTCGATTTCGATATGTTAAGATTCTCAGCAATCTCTCGTGTCGTTAAACGCCGATTCGAATCGATCAGTGCCTTTATTTTGTCATCATCAATTTCGATTGGCCTTCCTGAGCGTGGTGCATCTTTCACATTAAAATCTGCAGATCGAAATTTAGTAAACCAATTTTGACACTGCCGCAGTTTTAAAGCATCTTCGCCATATACATCACATAACTTTTTATGAGCTTGCACAGCGTTTTTCCCTTTTCGGAAGTAATAAAACGAAATATGAGGAAAATGTTCTTTTTGATTTTCCATTTTGAAATCGACGGCAAACAAACAACTGTTAACGAAATCGTGTACTTTCTTTTTGTAAAACAAGCTTGAACTGTGAGTTGTTAACCTACATAATGAATTTCCGGTTTAGAATGAAGTTAGTTACATTTCATGTATGTCCATCTATTGGAAAAAACGCAATTACTTTTTGGCCAACCCAATATCTTGGATGCAACTTTTAGCTGAAAGGAATGTTTTGATTTTTTTATACAAAATTTACAAAATTGGGAATAACGAGATACAAATTCTCGTTTATACTTCATTATTCTTATACTCATAAAACATCCGATTTCCCACGGAGTCTCGTGATGACGGCAGCTTCGTCGAACTCGCGCGGTGTGAGGACCGCAACGTAAATTACTACGTAATAGAATAATTATTAGCTGTCCGTGTGGCGATCGCATAAAAAATAGCGATGGATGATCCTCCGCTGCCGTGGAGATCTCGGCGATTATGCCGTCTCAATCATCCAAATTAGCTGTGAGTGGACGACCGACGACGGTCCGAGCGCAATTAGGGGCCAGGGACGTGTCCGCGACAAATCACGGGCCGCCTTTCAGTCGCCTGCTCGCGACTCGATTCGGTCTCGATTTTCCCATGGATCGACCCCAGCTGATCTGATTTACGATCGTGCTCCGGATTCCGGAGCCGAGATTCGTCGAGCGGAGCTGGATCGCAGATAAAAATTGTCGCCGCTTGTGCGTCACGCTCCCACATAAACCACTCGCACGCGGATCGCGCGAAAAACTTCCGGCGGATAGAGGCGTGTACGCCCGTGGGCGCGTCATTTTCCTCTCGACCGGCCGAGGCGGATTAATAAATCGCGCGGGGCTGTCGTGACGCGCAAATCGCGCAAATCGCGGCCGCCAATTTCCGGGACCGAGACATCGATACGTTATATCATGGGCTGTGCGAAACCTTTTTTGTGCGGGCTGTCGGGCGTAAAGCATTACGCCGCTGTTTAGGTCTGAACTTTTCATCGGTGTGTGCCCTCAGGGAATCGCGGATCACTCGCTTTGCGTGGTGAAGCCGAGGCGTGCGAGTCGATTCATAAATTTCCACGCTGGTACGTGCGTGAAACGCGATCGCGGGCGACATTGATTAAAAGGCTGCGGTTGTGCCGCCTCAGAAAAAAAGGTGGCATTTCGCGGACAAGGCTGGAGCGAATTGCACGGATCAGTGAGAAACGCCTCCCCTTCGCCGGTTACTTTCCTCTTTCTACAGTTACATGTTTATCGTATCATAAATTTTATGATTGTTTTCTTTATCCTTTGTATAATATTGGGTCGTCCGGAAAGTTCGTGCTGATTTTTAATAGATAGCGTTGGAACATGTCTGAATATATCAATGTTATTGAAAACATACGATTTATATACATATGCTTAAAGGTGACATTTCAACGCATCTTTAGGAAAAAAGTTGTTTCAGATAAATTGATTCGTGTCAGTTTTGTACTCTTTTGAAGATGGGAGAAAACAAAGAACATTTTAGACACTTGATGCTTTTCTATTACCGGAAAGGCAAAAATGCCTCACAAGCAACAAATTCGATATGTTCTGTTTACGGAGAAGGCGCTTTAGCTGAATAGAACCGTACGTAAGTGGTTCGCTAAGTTTAGAGCTGGTGATTTTAACCTTAAAGACCAAGAACGCTCGGGCAGACCCTCTACTACTGATGATGACCAAATCAAGACACTGATCGAGAATAACCCGCGCTACACGACAAGCGAATTAGCAGAGATACTGAAAATATCGAAAACCACTGTCCACGATCATGTAGTGAAGCTTGGTTACGTAAGTCGCTATGATGTATGGGTTCCGCATAAGTTGGCCGAAAAAATTTAATGGATCGCATTTCCATCTGCGACTCGCTGTACAAGCGCAACGCAAACGTACCATTTTTGAAGCAATTAGTGACGGGTGACGAAAAATGGATCATTTACAACAATGTAGAACGAAAAAGATCCTGGGGTAAGCGAAATGAACCAGCATTAACCACTCCGAAAGCCGGCCTTCATCCAAAAAAAGTCATGCTCTGTGTCTGGTGGAATTGGAAAGGAAACCTATATTATGAGCTCCTACCACACAACCAAACGATACATGCAGATAAGTACTGCTCGCAACTGGACGAATTAAAGACAGCGATTCAGGAAAAACGTCCAGAATTAGCTAATAGGAAGGGCGTCGTGTTCCATCAGGACAATGCCAGACCTCATGTTTCTTTGACTACCCGACAAAAATTGTTGGAGTTTGGCTGGGATGTGCCACCTCACCCACCGTATTCACCAGACATTGCACCTTCAGACTTTCACTTATTTAGGTCTTTGCAAAATTCTCTTAGCGGCAAGAACTTCAACTCTTTGATCGACATAAAAAACCACCTTGAGGAGTTTTTCGCCGAGAAACCTAAGAAGTTCTAGGAGAATGGAATCTTCCAGTTGCGTGAAAGATGGACGAAGGCTGTGAAACAAAACGGTGCATACATAAGTCAATAAATATTTATCGACATAAAAAAATGTTGCCTTTGAATTTTCCTTCAAAATCGGCACGAACTTTCCGGACGACCCAATACATATGCTTAAAGGTGACATTTCAACGCATCTTTAGGAAAAAAGTTGTTTCAGATAAATTGATTCGTGTCAGTTTTGTACTCTTTTGAAGATGGGAGAAAACAAAGAACATTTTAGACACTTGACGCTTTTCTATTACCGGAAAGGCAAAAATGCCTCACAAGCAACAAATTCGATATGTTCTGTTTACGGAGAAGGCGCTTTAGCTGAAAGAACCGTACGTAAGTGGTTCGCTAAGGTTAGAGCTGGTGATTTTAACCTTAAAGACCAAGAACGCTCGGGCAGACCCTCTACTACTGATGATGACCAAATCAAGACACTGATCGAGAATAACCCGCGCTACACGACAAGCGAATTAGCAGAGATACTGAAAATATCGAAAACCACTGTCCACGATCATGTAGTGAAGCTTGGTTACGTAAGTCGCTATGATGTATGGGTTCCGCATAAGTTGGCCGAAAAAATTTAATGGATCGCATTTCCATTTGCGACTCGCTGTACAAGCGCAACGCAAACGTACCATTTTTGAAGCAATTAGTGACGGGTGACGAAAAATGGATCATTTACAACAATGTAGAACGAAAAAGATCCTGGGGTAAGCGAAATGAACCAGCATTAACCACTTCGAAAGCCGGCCTTCATCCAAAAAAAGTCATGCTCTGTGTCTGGTGGAATTGGAAAGGAAACCTATATTATGAGCTCCTACCACACAACCAAACGATAAATGCAGATAAGTACTGCTCGCAACTGACGAATTAAAGACAGCGATTCAGGAAAAACGTCCAGAATTAGCTAATAGGAAGGGCGTCGTGTTCCATCAGGACAATGCCAGACCTCATGTTTCTTTGACTACCCGACAAAAATTGTTAGAGTTTGGCTGGGATGTGCCACCTCACCCACCGTATTCACCAGACATTGCACCTTCAGACTTTCACTTATTTAGGTCTTTGCAAAATTCTCTTAGCGGCAAGAACTTCAACTCTTTGATCGACATAAAAAACCACCTTGAGGAGTTTTTCGCCGAGAAACCTAAGAAGTTCTGGGAGAATGGAATCTTCCAGTTGCGTGAAAGATGGACGAAGGTTGTGAAACAAAACGGTGCATACATAAGTCAATAAATATTTATCGACATAAAAAAATGTTGCCTTTGAATTTTCCTTCAAAATCGGCACGAACTTTCCGGACGACCCAATATATTTAGGTATTTCATATCGTGAAGATGCTAAGCGCTTGTTATTGCTGGTATGACTTCTTGGAACTTTGTAATTGTTAATTTAAATGTTTCTCAGTATTGCTATCGAGTGTGAACACTTGCAAAGACTTACAAAGACTGTCTAGATTATATCTGGACTATACTTCATTTATAAAATTCCGTCTGTCAGACACAACGTTATTTTCTAGGCGAAGTTTATGGACTCGACAAGTTTACATTTTCACTCGTGCTGCACAATGTCTTATTGTCCAGCCTGCCGCAGTCGTTTTAGACTCGATCTGAAACGATTACGCGCGCATATCAGGAGATCATGATACACCCCCGATTTCACGTATCCTGATCAAGATCGAGTCGTGACGCGAAACGAGATTGATATCTGGATGACGTGATCGCAGTTTTATCGGCGTCAGGTTTCGCATTTCCGCGACAGGCAGTGCATCGGTGTGCCGATTGTTTTGTGCGTGTGGATTAATTGAACGATAAGGCGTAAAGGAGCGAGCGAGTGTCGCTGGCCAGATAAAGCCAACGCGCGTTTCTCGGTCACGCCGACTGGTCAAGCACAAAGAGAACAGACGCCGGAGCCCGAAGTCACGTTCGTCAGCATCGCGTGGGAGTTTGAGGCCGAATTGGTAGATGAACTGGAAAATTGCTCACACCCACGAGACGCAGCGAGGGATTGTCGTAAAATTATATGAGACGGAATGACAAATGCATCTCGTTTAGCCCTTTGTTTCTTAATCATTTTTTCTGACGATTTTTATCCCCGGGCCATTACTTGTCCAGCACGCCCCCGCGCTCGTTTCAGCCAGCGATTTTGCTGCGGACGTCGAGATATTTTACGGGAAGCCAATAATATCATCCATCTTTTGCATTCTTTGCGTCTTTAATCAGCTAAACATAATATCAATTTAACAGAAAGAAGCAGTTTATTTGTAGACTTAAATTATTAGGAGTGCGATTTAGTTTTGAGGGTTTTGCAACAGATGGCTGTAGTGTCAGTTTGTTTCAATAGCTGTTTCCGATCAATAGGCTGCGTTCCGGACATACTTCTCTAAATCAAAGCTTATTTAATCACCACATAGTTGATTCTCCGTTATGTTTGCGTAATGACTACAATCAAACAGCGAATCATGTTTGTTGGCAATGTTTTCTATTCGATGATGAAAGACAACAGCTCCTCCGGGAGTTAAAGGGGCATAAGTTTTATAGTCCTTATAGTATTGAGCAAATTTTATATACAATGAACTTAGGTGCTATTACAGCGTTAACTAACTTTCTAGGAACGATTAAAATCGCAGTCTAATAATGAGACTTATGCAAATGAATTTATAAATAATGATATGGTTGTGTACTGAATGAGTTGTATTCTTCGATAATCTTTGAATTTCATAGTTATTGAGATGGTTATTGTTATACAACATATGTGCGAGAGGTTGAGTTCATATCACTCATGTCTTTCTTAAGAGTTTAAGAAATGTTTTTTTCTAATTTGTAAAGAGCGGGCAATATGGGCTAGTTCCCAGCGCCATATGTATTTATATCTTGTTTTAATAAAAAAAAATAGCTGTTTCCGATAACTGTTGTTTCTTACAGTGTTGACATTATCCATGACATTTAGTAGCATTATAGCAATAGATGCAATGACAATCGTGTTTATATCATCGTAAAAATGCAACTTCCGAAAGAGCATTTTCCACATGCGTTGCTTTTGTTTTTTAATCAAAAGAAAACTGCGGCTGACGGTTATAGAATTCTTGTGGAAACTTATGGTGACGCAGAATCACCATCAATTAAGACGTGTGAATACTGGTTTAGACGCTTTAAAAGTGGTGATACTGATGTGAAGGACAAAGAACGCTCGGGACAACCAAGAAAGCTTGAAAATGCAGATTTGCAAGCATTATTGCACGAAAATCCAACACGATCCACTTCAGAACTTGCCAGAGCATTAAATGTTGATCGTACAACAGTTACGAAACATTTACATGAAATGGGAAAAATTCAGAAATGAGGGAAATGGGTTCGACATCAATTATCGGAAAGTGCCATTTGAACATTTGCATTTCGTTGATCGCCAGGCAAAAAAAGAAGAGTCTTTTGTCTCGGATTGTTACTGGGGATGAAAAGTGGATCTATTTTGATAATCCGAAACGCCGAAAATCATGGGTGGATCCAGGCGAACCATCAACATCCACTCCGAGACGCAATATTCACGGTTCAAAAGTAACGCTCTGTATTTGGTGGGATAGTGTACTATGAGCTGTTAAATCCGCATGAGACTGTCACGGCTGATGGTTATCGACACCAATTGTACAAGTTGAAGCAAGCATTGGACGAAAAACGACCACCAATTGCGAGTAAACGACGGAAAGTGATTCTTCTTCGTGACAACGCTCGACCTCACGTTGCGTTGTCAGTGAAACAGACACTATTAGAGCTCGAATGGCAAGTCTTACCGCACCCCGCGTATTCTCCGGACATTGCTCCATGCGATTATTATTTGTTCCGGTGGATGCAACACGCTTTAGAGTATACACACTTTGATAATTTGGAAGAAGTGCGAAAATTCGTCGACGAATGGATCAACTGAAAAGAAGAGTCATTTTATCGTGGTGGAATCCATCTCTTGCCAGAGCATTAAATGTTGATCGTACAACAGTTACCAAACATTTACATGAAATGGGAAAAATTCAGAAAGAAGGGAAATGGGTTCGACATCAATTATCGGAAAGTGCCATTTGAACATTTGCATTTCGCTGATCGCCAGGCAAAAAAAGAAGGGTCTTTTGTCTCGGATTGTTACTGGGGATGAAAAGTGGATCTATTTTGATAATCCGAAACGCCGAAAATCATGGGTGGATCCAGGCGAACCATCAACATCCACTCCGAGACGCAATATTCACGGTTCAAAAGTAATGCTCTGTATTTGGTGGGATAGTGTACTATGAGCTGTTAAATCCGCATGGGACTGTCACGGCTGATGGTTATCGACACCAATTGTACAAGTTGAAGCAAGCATTGGACGAAAAACGACCACCAATTGCGAGTAAACGACGGAAAGTGATTCTTCTTCGTGACAACGCTCGACCTCACGTTGCGTTGTCAGTGAAACAGACACTATTAGAGCTCGAATGGCAAGTCTTACCGCACCCCGCGTATTCTCCGGACATTGCTCCATGCGATTATTATTTGTTCCGGTCGATGCAACACGCTTTAGAGGATACACACTTTGATAATTTGGAAGAAGTGCGAAAATTCGTCGACGAATGGATCAACTGAAAAGAAGAGTCATTTTATCGTGGTGGAATCGACCTCTTGCCAGAGCATTAAATGTTGATCGTACAAGTTACCAAACATTTACATGAAATGGGAAAAATTCAGAAAGAAGGGAAATGGGTTCGACATCAATTATCGGAAAGTGCCATTTGAACATTTGCATTTCGCTGATCGCCAGGCAAAAAAAGAAGAGTCTTTTGTCTCGGATTGTTACTGGGGATGAAAAGTGGATCTATTTTGATAATCCGAAACGCGGAAAATCATGGGTGGATCCAGGCGAACCATCAACATCCACTCCGAGACGCAATATTCACGGTTCAAAAGTAACGCTCTGTATTTGGTGGGATAGTATACTATGAGCTGTTAAATCCGCATGGGACTGTCACGGCTGATCGTTATCGACACCAATTGTACAAGTTGAAGCAAGCATTGGACGAAAAACGACCACCAATTGCGAGTAAACGACGGAAAGTGATTCTTCTTCGTGACAACGCTCGACCTCGCGTTGCGTTGTCAGTGAAACAGACACTATTAGAGCTCGAATGGCAAGTCTTACCGCACCCCGCGTATTCTCCGGACATTGCTCCATGCGATTATTATTTGTTCCGGTGGATGCAACACGCTTTAGAGGATACACACTTTGATAATTTCGAAGAAGTGCGAAAATTCGTCGACGAATGGATCAACTGAAAAGAAGAGTCATTTTATCGTGGTGGAATCCATCTCTTGCCAGAGCATTAAATGTTGATCGTACAACAGTTACGAAACATTTACATGAAATGGGAAAAATTCAGAAAGAAGGGAAATGGGTTCGACATCAATTATCGGAAAGTGCCATTTGAACATTTGCATTTCGCTGATCGCCAGGCAAAAAAAGAAGAGTCTTTTGTCTCGGATTGTTACTGGGGATGAAAAGTGGATCTATTTTGATAATCCGAAACGCCGAAAATCATGGGTGGATCCAGGCGAACCATCAACATCCACTCCGAGACGCAATATTCACGGTTCAAAAGTAACGCTCTGTATTTGGTGGGATAGTATACTATGAGCTGTTAAATCCGCATGGGACTGTCACGGCTGATCGTTATCGACACCAATTGTACAAGTTGAAGCAAGCATTGGACCAAAAACGACCACAAATTGCGAGTAAACGACGGAAAGTGATTCTTCTTCGTGACAACGCTCGACCTCGCGTTGCGTTGTCAGTGAAACAGACACTATTAGAGCTCGAATGGCAAGTCTTACCGCACCCCGCGTATTCTCCGGACATTGCTCCATGCGATTATTATTTGTTCCGGTCGATGCAACACGCTTTAGAGGATACACACTTTGATAATTTCGAAGAAGTGCGAAAATTCGTCGACGAATGGATCAACTGAAAAGAAGAGTCATTTTATCGTGGTGGAATCGATCTCTTGCCAGAAAGATGGGAAAAAGTGTTAGAAAACGAAGGAAAATATTTTGATGAAGGTATTCATTCATTATCATATTTAAATACATGCGTTTTTGAGCAAAAAACCCTCAAAACTAAATCACACCCCTAATAATAAAAAAGTACACGATAAACTTGGCTTTACCAGCACTGCAGTCGCTGGATCCTCTGCGCCTTACGGTCGCAACCCAACATACGAGTTGTCACGATTCACAGTGTGTTCGAGAGACCATCTCGACCCGCCCGGATCGTCTCATTCCAGGATTATTGAACAGAATTAGCGCAAAATACAGCCACACCCGATTAAACATTGTCATTAGCATCGACGATCATTTAGTAAAGTGCGATGCATTATGCAATGACGTAATCGGCGCACGTAGGATTCTCGTTTGCACTTCTAGGTCTCGATACCACGACAGGATTAAGTCCGGCGAGCCTTCGCGACCGCCTCTACGGGGACCAATATAATTCCGTGAGAACCGTTAAGCACGGCGTATAATTTCCAGGTGGCTCTCGCTAGCGAGATTATCGCTCGCGGTGCCATGAGAATCCGCAATTAAACGGCCCCGGGTTCGTCGCCGCGTCTCACATAAATCCGCGCCGCGAGCTACGCCAACCCGGCGCGACGTTAATCACGACGTTTCGTCGCTAATATATGCCACGCGTTCGCGTATGTACAAACGTACGTGCGTGCATGTAAGTCCCGCTGGCAATCGACGGCGCCGTGCACGGCCTCGCGAACCGGATAATCCGATCGGCCTAATTTATCGGTCTCGTGAGAAAAATCGTACACGTGAGATTGTCGGAGCCGAGCCTCGGGCAGATCTTTTTATCGTTCCTACGTACGCACGAGCAATTATTACACGCCAATTACGCGAACGAACGCTCGGCGTTGTTTGTAAGTCCTGCCAGCTGCGAATTAATCAGGTGAATCTTGCGTGCTTGCAGAAAATAGTCGTCGCGGACACACTGGAAACGATCTCCCGTCGATTGTGACTTCTGCGTCGAGCACCGAAAGGTATTTCAGCGATCCGAGATCTTGGATAGATCCGGGATCTAGATCGCAACGAAGTTAGAAATTAGCAATGCAGAGAAAGGGCAAAAGAGTATACAGGGTCCGCCACTTAAATCCGGACATGAAAATGTTTTCTCGAAAAAGTCGTGTATTACAGAAAATATATAGAGATACAAATAAATTCTTTTATAGTTAAGGTGAGGGATCTTTTCTGAGTTTTTTCACTCAATGTAGCCGCCCTGCGCCTCGATCGCCGCCTTGATCCTGATTCAAAAGCGCGAGCACGCCGTCTGTAATTGCGTCCGGTCCATTTTCGCGAATGCCGCTTCAATAGCGGCCCGGAGGGAGGCCACGTTGGGGTGTCTGGCTTTGTTAGTAACCCTCTCGACTACGCCCCACACGTAGTAGTCGAGAGGATTCAGGTCGGGACTATTGGAAGGCCAGAAATCCTTCGACCAAAACATATCGACATTGTCGGAGAGCCAGTTTTGCACTAAATGACTCGTGTGAGCGGGTGCGTCGTCTTGTTGAAATATGTACGGCCTCCCAGAGGCCACAGTTTCCATCCACCCCCAAGACGGCCGCCAATTTTGTGAGTGAGGTCCCTGGATCTTTCGAAATGAGGTCTTGTGCTTTTCGAATGAGTTCCGGAGTCCGTGTCGCCTTCTCCCTTACGTGTATCTTTCTCGCCGGAGTGCCGGAATCCACCTCGGACTCCTCTGAGGCCGCATACCTCTGGACAATGTCAAACCGTCGATCTGGGATATCTGAAAAACTTGATGATTTCATTTGGCGTCCTTCCGGCGCGAACACCTTCAATAACCGCTGCTCTCCGGTTATATTCCGATATCGAACTGAACGACTCGGCCATTTCGAGGTTATTAACGTCTTACCCACATCTCTGACTTACTTTTACGCCATCTGACACCCACTGCTGCACTCTTATTGGGTCGTCCGGAAAGTTCGTGCCGATTTTTAATAGATGGCGTTGGAACATGTCTGAATATATCAATGTTATTGAAAACATACGATTTATATACATATGCTTAAAGGTGACATTTCAACGCATCTTTAGGAAAAAAGTTTTTTGAGATAAATTGAGTCGTGTCAGTTTTGTACTCTTTTGAAGATGGAAGAAAACAAAGAACATTTTAGACACTTGATGCTTTTCTATTACCGGAAAGGCAAAAATGCCTCACAAGCAACAAATTCGATATGTTCTGTTTACGGAGAAGGCGCTTTAGCTGAAAGAACCGTACATAAGTGGTTCGCTAAGTTTAGAGCTGGTGATTTTAACCTTAAAGACCAAGAACGCTCGGGCAGACCCTCTACTACTGATGATGACCAAATCAAGACACTGATCGAGAATAACCCGCGCTACACGACACGTGAATTAGCAGAGATACTGAAAATATCGAAAACCACTATCCACGATCATGTAGTGAAGCTTGGTTACGTAAGTCGCTATGATGTATGGGTTCCGCATAATTTGGCCGAAAAAATTTAATGGATCGCATTTCCATCTGCGACTCGCTGTACAAGCGCAACGAAAACATACCATTTTTGAAGCAATTAGTGACGGGTGACGAAAAATGGATCATTTACAACAATGTAGAACGAAAAAGATCCTGGGGTAAGCGAAATGAACCAGCATTAACCACTCCGAAAGCCGGCCTTCATCCAAAAAAAGTCATGCTCTGTGTCTGGTGGAATTGGAAAGGAAACCTATATTATGAGCTCCTACCACACAACCAAACGATAAATGCAGATAAGTACTGCTCGCAACTGGACGAATTAAAGACAGCGATTCAGGAAAAACGTCCAGAATTAGCTAATAGGAAGGGCGTCGTGTTCCATCAGGACAATGCCAGACCTCATGTTTCTTTGACTATCCGACAAAAATTGTTGGAGTTTGGCTGGGATGTGCTACCTCACCCATCGTATTCACCAGACATTGCACCTTCAGACTTTCACTTATTTAGGTCTTTGCAAAATTCTCTTAGCGGCAAGAACTTCAACTCTTTGATCGACATAAAAAACCACCTTGAGGAGTTTTTCGCCGAGAAACCTAAGAAGTTCTGGGAGAATGGAATCTTCCAGTTGCGCGAAAGATGGACAAAGGTTGTGAAACAAAACGGTGCATACATAAGACAATAAATATTTATCGACATAAAAAAATGTTGCCTTTGAATTTTCCTTCAAAATCGGCACGAACTTTCCGGACGACCCAATACATAGCGGGAATTTCAAATTTTAATTTGTCCGGATTTAAGTGGCGGACCCTGTATATCCATGCTCGGATGCTTGCGGTCCTCGCGACGAAGCGGATCCTGCGCTCCCGCGGGATTAGGATTACGTGTCTCCGCGTCTTATCGTCGCTGTCGGACGAAACGCATCCGCGATCGCGCCCGCGAAGATGATCTCCCGCGTTCCTCGATCACCCGCGGCGTGGCTAATGATTCGCAACGTGAAGTCACCGACGTTTCGCTCCGGCGATGCTCCGCGGATTTAATATCTGTCCCAGAAAATCTGCACGGATCCCGGAGCGTGTTTCGCATATCGTGCCCACGCATCGTGAGTCAACGCGTTGCAACGAAATGCAAGAGACGCGCCAGATATCTAGGTGACTCGCGCGCGCGTTTGAGTCACTCGCGCACGAGGAGGATCCCGCGTGACGATGACTCGATCGCCGCGTTATGCAACGTTCGGCAGCCACTCGGGAGGATTGAATTTACGGAGATCGTTCCGATATATTAGGGGTATGATTTAGTTTTGAGGGTTTTTTTTTGCTCAAAAACGCATGTATTGGGTGAGTGCAAAAGTTTTGATGGATATCATGATAGAAAAATAGACTGAGTAATTTAATGCAAAACGATTTATTCATTCTGTCAAGTAATCTCCATTGTTCTCTATTATCTTTTGCCAACGTTCTGGTAGCATTCGTATGCCTCTGTCATAAAACGTAGCCGACTTTTCGTTAAAGAATGAAGAAACGAAGTTTTGTACATCGTCAAAAGAAGCGAATTTTTTACCATTCAAACTATTTTGTAACGATCGAAACAAATGAGTCAGATGGAGCAATATCAGGAGAATACGGCGGGTGTAATAGAAGATCCCAATTTAACTCCCTGAGCTTGCGTTGCGTTTGCATCGAAGTATCGGGTTTAGCATTATCATGATGGAACATAACGCCTTTCCGTTTGGCCAAACTCGGACGTTTTTCTTCAATTGCTGCCTTCAAATTATCCAATTGTTGAAAATACTTATCAGAATTGATCATTTCGCCAACAGATAGCAGCTCATAAAAGATCACACCTTTACAATCCCACCATACTGAGATCATAACCTTCCGAGGATGCAAACCGGCCTTTGGCATTGGCTGACCGCTTTCATTACTCTTCCTCCAAGTTCGTTTCCGTTCCACATTGTCGTATTGGATCCATTTTTCGTCTCCTGTTACTAATCGATCCAAAAACGGATCGGTTTTTAATCGGCCAAGCAAGGAATTAGCTATAGAGACTCGGTCCATTTTATTCTTTTCTGTCAGATTATGTGGCACCCAAACATCAAGCTTTAAATTGTATCCAAGTTTTTTTAAATGTCGAAATGCGGTTGATCTGTTAACATTTAATCTCTCAGCACCTTCTTGTGTCGAAATTCGTGAATTGGTATCCACTAAATTGCGCACAATATCGTCATCAATGTCAGAAGGCCGACCGGAGCGTGGCTGATCTTCAAGATTAAAATCACCCCGTTTAAATTTTGCGAACCATCTTTCGCAAGTTGGAATCGACACAGCGTTCTGTCCAAACGCATCGCAAATGTTTTTTACGGTATCCGAAATGCGTGTTCCTCTCCGAAACTCGTACATCATACACGCAAATGAATTCTATCAATATTCATTTTCAATTGTATTCTAAAACAACAAAACTGATTTAAATCAAGCCAATTCCCATTTATAACGATAGCTAGAAGTATTACCTTTTAAACGGTATATAATACATCTACGAATTTCTAAGTGCTGCCGTAGAACTGAATCAGTTACGACATCTATGAGAAACCCATCAAAACTTTTGCACTCACCCAATATTTAAATATGATAATGAATGAATACCTTCATCAAAATATTTTCCTTCGTTTTCTATCACTTTTTCCCATCTTTCTGGCAAGAGATGGGTTCCACCACGATAAAATGACTCTTCTTTCGAGTTGATCCATTCGTCGACGAATTTTCGCACTTCTTCGAAATTATCAAAGTGTGTATCCTCTAAAGCGTGTTGCATCCACCGGAACAAATAATAATCGCATGGAGCAATGTCCGGAGAATACGCGGGGTGCGGTAAGACTTGCCATTCGAGCTCTAATAGTGTTTGTTTCACTGACAACGCAACGTGAGGTCGAGCGTTGTCACGAAGAAGAATCACTTTCCGTCCTTTACTCGCAATTGGTGGTCGTTTTTGGTCCAATGCTTGCTTCAACTTGTACAATTGGTGTCGATAACGATCAGCCGTGACAGTCTCATGCGGATTTAACAGCTCATAGTACACTGTCCCACCAAATACAGAGCGTTACTTTTGAACCGTGAATATTGCGTCTCGGAGTGGATGTTGATGGTTCGCCTGGATCCACCCATGATTTTCGGCGTTTCGGATTATCAAAATAGATCCACTTTTCATCCCCAGTAACAATCCGACACAAAAGACTCTTCTTTTTTTGCCTGGCGATCAACGAAATGCAAATGTTCAAATGGCACTTTCCGATAATTGATGTCGAACCCATTTCCCTTCTTTCTGAATTTTTCCCATTTCATGTAAATGTTTGGTAACTGTTGTACGATCAACATTTAATGCTCTGGCAAGAGATGAATTCCACCACGATAAAATGACTCTTCTTTTCAGTTGATCCATTCGTCGACGAATTTTCGCACTTCTTCGAAATTATCAAAGTGTGTATCCTCTAAAGCGTGTTGCATCCACCGGAACAAATAATAATCGCATGGAGCAATGTCCGGAGAATACGCGGGGTGCGGTAAGACTTGCCATTCGAGCTCTAATAGTGTTTGTTTCACTGACAACGCAACGTGAGGTCGAGCGTTGTCACGAAGAAAAATCACTTTCCGTCGTTTACTCGCAATTGGTGGTCGTTTTTCGTCCAATGCTTGCTTCAACTTGTACAATTGGTGTCGATAACGATCAGCCGTGACAGTCTCATGCGGATTTAACAGCTCATAGTACACTATCCCACCAAATACAGAGCGTTACTTTTGAACCGTGAATATTGCGTCTCGGAGTGGATGTTGATGGTTCGCCTGGATCCACCCATGATTTTCGGCGTTTCGGATTATCAAAATAGATCCACTTTTCATCCCCAGTAACAATCCGAGACAAAAGACTCTTCTTTTTTTGCCTGGCGATCAACGAAATGCAAATGTTCAAATGGCACTTTCCGATAATTGATGTCGAACCCATTTCCCTTCTTTCTGAATTTTTCCCATTTCATGTAAATGTTTCGTAACTGTTGTACGATCAACATTTAATGCTCTGGCAAGAGATGAATTCCACCACGATAAAATGACTCTTCTTTTCAGTTGATCCATTCGTCGACGAATTTTCGCACTTCTTCGAAATTATCAAAGTGTGTATCCTCTAAAGCGTGTTGCATCCACCGGAACAAATAATAATCGCATGGAGCAATGTCCGGAGAATACGCGGGGTGCGGTAAGACTTGCCATTCGAGCTCTAATAGTGTTTGTTTCACTGACAACGCAACGCGAGGTCGAGCGTTGTCACGAAGAAGAATCACTTTCCGTCCTTTACTCGCAATTGGTGGTCGTTTTTGGTCCAATGCTTGTTTCAACTTGTACAATTGGTGTCGATAACGATCAGCCATGACAGTCTCATGCGGATTTAACAGCTCATAGTACACTATCCCACCAAATACAGAGCGTTACTTTTGAACCGTGAATATTGCGTCTCGGAGTGGATGTTGATGGTTCGCCTGGATCCACCCATGATTTTCCGCGTTTCGGATTATCAAAATAAATCCACTTTTCATCCCCAGTAATAATCCGAAACAAAAGACTCTTCTTTTTTTGCCTGGCGATCAACGAAATGCAAATGTTCAAATGGCACTTTCCGATAATTGATGTCGAACCCATTTCCCTTTCTTCTGAATTTTTCCCATTTCATGTAACTGTTTCGTAACTGTTGTACGATCAACATTTAATGCTCTGGCAAGAGATCGATTCCACCACGATAAAATGACTCTTCTTTCGAGTTGATCCATTCGTCGACGAATTTTCGCACTTCTTCGAAATTATCAAAGTGTGTATCCTCTAAAGCGTGTTGCATCCACCGGAACAAATAATAATCGCATGGAGCAATGTCCGGAGAATACGCGGGGTGCGGTAAGACTTGCCATTCGAGCTCTAATAGTGTTTGTTTCACTGACAACGCAACGTGAGGTCGAGCGTTGTCACGAAGAAGAATCACTTTCCGTCCTTTACTCGCAATTGGTGGTCGTTTTTGGTCCAATGCTTGCTTCAACTTGTACAATTGGTGTCGATAACGATCAGCCGTAACAGTCTCATGCGGATTTAACAGCTCATAGTACACTATCCCACCAAATACAGAGCGTTACTTTTGAACCGTGAATATTGCGTCTCGGAGTGGATGTTGATGGTTCGCCTGGATCCACCCATGATTTTCGGCGTTTCGGATTATCAAAATAGATCCACTTTTCATCCCCAGTAACAATCCGACACAAAAGACTCTTCTTTTTTTGCCTGGCGATCAACGAAATGCAAATGTTCAAATGGCACTTTTCGATAATTCATGTCGAACCCATTTCCCTTCTTTCTGAATTTTTCCCATTTCATGTAAATGTTTGGTAACTGTTGTACGATCAACATTTAATGCTCTGGCAAGAGATGGATTCCACCACGATAAAATGACTCTTCTTTTCAGTTGATCCATTCGTCGACGAATTTTCGCACTTCTTCCAAATTATCAAAGTGTGTATCCTCTAAAGCGTGTTGCATCCACCGGAACAAATAATAATCGCATGGAGCAATGTCCGGAGAATACGCGGGGTGCGGTAAGACTTGCCATTCGAGCTCTAATAGTGTCTGTTTCACTGACAACGCAACGCGAGGTCGAGCGTTGTCACGAAGAAGAATCACTTTCCGTCCTTTACTCGCAATTGGTGGTCGTTTTTGGTCCAATGCTTGCTTCAACTTGTACAATTGGTGTCGATAACGATCAGCCGTAACAGTCTCATGCGGATTTAACAGCTCATAGTACACTGTCCCACCAAATACAGAGCGTTACTTTTGAACCGTGAATATTGCGTCTCGGAGTGGATGTTGATGGTTCGCCTGGATCCACCCATGATTTTCGGCGTTTCGGATTATCAAAATAGATCCACTTTTCATCCCCAGTAACAATCCGACACAAAAGACTCTTCTTTTTTTGCCTGGCGATCAACGAAATGCAAATGTTCAAATGGCACTTTTCGATAATTGATGTCGAACCCATTTCCCTTCTTTCTGAATTTTTCCCATTTCATGTAAATGTTTGGTAACTGTTGTACGATCAACATTTAATGCTCTGGCAAGTTCTGAAGTGGATCGTGTTGGATGTTCGTCCAATAATGCTTGCAAATCTGCATTTTCAAGCTTTCTTGGTTGTCCCGAGCGTTCTTTGTCCTTCACACGTCTTAATTGATGGGGCAGAATCACCATAAGTTTCCACAAGAATTCTATAACCGTCAGCCGCAGTTTTCTTTTGATTAAAAAACAAAAGCAACGCATGTCGAATATGCTCTTTCGGAAGTTGTATTTTTACGATGATATAAACACGACTGTTATTGCATCTATTGCTATAATTCTACTAAATGTCATGGATAATGTCAACACTGTAAGAAACAACAGTTATAGGAAACAAACTGACACTACAGCCATCTGTTGCAAACCCTCAAAACTAAATCACACTCCTAATACAATTATCTTTTCATGTTCACGTTGATCCGCGGGATACGCGGCATCGCCGGGGATTACGGTGGGAGGTTCATCGCCTCGGCTCTCGTCTTCTTTCTCTCTTTCGATCTGTCTCTCGAACTGAGGAGCACCCGAAGAGAACTCTGAGCTGCGAGCTGCGTACGTGCGCGAACGGCGTACTTCGTTAATTATCGCCAACAAAGAAGTCGCAAATTGGTTTCCAGTACGTAACGTATTCGCGCGCGGTCGCACGGCCCGGGCTATTATTACCATACGGTTATCGCCTCTGGTCATTAGCCCGCGACTGAGGAACGAGCCTCATTAATAATTATCTGCCGTACCCTTGGACTCGCCTGGCTAGCCAAGCTTATCTCTCAGATTTTCGAGGGAAGCCACGAGCAGGAAAGAGAGAGAGAGGCGGATTAATATTGCGCAGGTAGCGCGTTTCGTGAGATTCTTAATGAATCGGGCCGCACCGGCTGGCTACCACGCCTATAAATTATTTCTCCGTGCTGTAACTCTTAATAACACTACGCGCTGCGCTCGTACTAATCGTTAGGTATCGTTGCTAATTACGGCAATAATAATGGGAAACAGTTTTACAGGGTTTTACAGGACGTCAATTACAGTCTTATCCGGGCACCATCTTGGCGTAGATCCTAGACACGAGGTGATCGATGCGTGCTCGTCGCTTTCGGCACAGCAGTCCGAGGCCAGGGCTGTTTGACATAAAGTGAGTCAGAGCACGGCGTAAGTGACAGAGCGGTGAACAACCGGCTTCACCTCCATATTCATTCAGGTGAATGCGTCACGTTCGACCTTTAATCGCCGTTCTCGGAACCATCGTTCGTGTGCGCCTGATGATTGTCTCGCACGTCACCGAGGCGAACTTCGGAATGCAAAGGTTCGGTGCATATCGTCTTGGTACCGTGCCATCATCTTTATACTTGAGTGTGACCAAGAAGATGTCTCACTCGCTCCGCTAATTACGTGTGAACGAGGAAATGAATATCGTAATTCATACTTTCGCGGTGATGCGTTTCAACCAAAAAAGGATTGACATATGTGGCGCGATATTCAATTGTGCGACGACGAGGCAGATGACTGAAATTTGGACTGCGAATGCAATCTTCTTTGGTAATCGCAGAGTGGATAATGTTTATTATACACAGTTGTACATTGTTAACAATTTTATTGTTCGATTGTCAACTATAAACGTACAAGAATAACCTTAACATCTTGCAAAGTTATTCGTTACGCTTCTACCGAGCAAGTACTGCACCCACAGAAAAAATTTCTGGACTTAATGCTATTACTCTTTAATCTATCATAAAATAAGATCGCTATAGCGACAATCATATTTATTATTGAAAAGAAGCATATTTTAGTCTTGAATAGAAAATTCGAAAATCTAGATTTAAATAATCTTGGTGCTATCTCATTAATTTTCTCAGAAGGATTTAGATACACATTTCTAGCAAGTTCAAAATATTCTTGATTTAAGAATATTGTGAGATCTAAAAGACATCTTATTCTATTCTTGTAAGAGAATTTGTAGCATCTGCACAAAACGGCCAATATTTATGTGTTGCAATCGAAAATCGGGAAAGTGTTTCTGTGTTTCTGTTATTTACAATGAATAAGTGCAATACTCTACAAGAAATATTAAAAGATATGGAAATGTCTTATCTCGAATCTTCTTTCTCAAGTAAGTATATACAGGGTGTCCGGTAATGATCGTCCCAGCTTCCGTACACGAGTAGAGCGGATCGAGACAAAGAGAAAATAATTAATCTATTGGGTCGTCCGGAAAGTTCGTGCCGATTTTTAATAGATGGCGTTGGAACATGTCTGAATATATCAATGTTATTGAAAACATACGATTTATATATATATACTTAAAGGTGACATTTCAACGCATCTTTAGGAAAACAGTTGTTTCAGATAAATTGATTCGTGTCAGTTTTGTACTCTTTTGAAGATGGAAGAAAACAAAGAACATTTTAGACACTTGATGCTTTTCTATTACCGGAAAGGCAAAAATGCCTCACAAGCAACAAATTCGATATGTTCTGTTTACGGAGAAGGCGCTTTAGCTGAAAGAACCGTACGTAAGTGGTTCGCTAAGTTTAGAGCTGGTGATTTTAACCTTAAAGACCAAGAACGCTCGGGCAGACCCTCTACTACTGATGATGACCAAATCAAGACACTGATCGAGAATAACCCACGCTACACGACACGTGAATTAGCAGAGATACTGAAAATATCGAAAACCACTGTCCACGATCATGTAGTGAAGCTTAGTTACGTAAGTCGCTATTATGTATGGGTTCCGCATAATTTGGCCGAAAAAATTTAATGGATCGCATTTCCATCTGCGACTCGCTGTACAAGCGCAACGAAAACATACCATTTTTGAAGCAATTAGTGACGGGTGACGAAAAATGGATCATTTACAACAATGTAGAACGAAAAAGATCCTGGGGTAAGCGAAATGAACCAGCATTAACCACTCCGAAAGCCGGTTTCATCCAAAAAAAGTCATGCTCTGTGTCTAGTGGATTGGAAAGGAATCCTATATTATGAGCTCCTACCACACAACCAAACGATAAATGCAGATAAGTACTGCTCGCAACTGGACGAATTAAAGACAGCGATTCAGGAAAAACGTCCAGAATTAGCTAATAGGAAGGGCGTCGTGTTCCATCAGGACAATGCCAGACCTCATGTTTCTTTGACTACCCGACAAAAATTGTTGCAGTTTGGCTGGGATGTGCCACCTCACCCACCGTATTCACCAGACATTGCACCTTCAGACTTTCACTTATTTAGGTCTGCAAAATTCTCTTAGCGGCAAGAACTTCAACTCTTTGATCGACATAAAAAACCACCTTGAGGAGTTTTTCGCCGAGAAACCTAAGAAGTTCTGGGAGAATGGAATCTTCCAGTTGCGTGAAAGATGGACAAAGGTTGTGAAACAAGACGGTGCATACATAAGTCAATAAATATTTATCGACATAAAAAAATGTTGCCTTTGAATTTTCCTTCAAAATCGGCACGAACTTTCCGGACGACCCAATACATTAATTTTACACTTAAGTTTTTAAACATTAATATACCAATTAATAATATATAAAATTTTAATTATCATATTTTTGATAATTTAATTTTTATATTTATATAAGAACTTATATATCATTAATATTAATTTGACATTGAAATAAATTCTTCAAAATTGCTGTTTTTCTTTAAAAAAACTCAATTTTAATTTTTCCAAATTTATTAATAATTCCAATAACACCCCAAACAACTTTTTAAATACATAAAGAATTATAGAGTAAAGCAAAAGTCCTATACCGTTTTGCGATATTCGCAATAATAATCCTATACCTCGAGCGGCTCGGCACTCGCCTCCGCGCGCTCTGGATTCACTTGACTTTAATATTCAATATTTCGATTATTATTGCGAATATCGCAAAACGGTATAGGACTTTTCTCTTCATCTCGATCCTCTCTACTAGTGTTCGGAAGCTGGGGCGATAATTACCGGACACCCTGTATATACTTACTTGAGAAATAAGATTCGAGATAAGACATTTCCATATCTTTTAATATTTCTTGTAGAGTATTGCACTTATTCATTGTAAATAACAGAAACACTTTCCCGATTTTCGATTGCAACACATAAATATTGGCCGTTTTATCCGAATAAAGGACGCAGAAGCGCCGAGTCGACGAGCGATTGTGAGAAAATGATGCGTCGACATCGACAAAGCCTACTGTAAAGTGGCGCTAATATCAAATTATTCTACATAGAAGAATATATAAGCATAAATGTGTACATGTTACTCTTGTCTGAAGACAGTAAGACAATCTTATTTAATTCGAGAGAGAAGAATAGAAATTACTGATTTAAATAAAAAATTGTTTTATTTTCATATTTTTTATACTTGTAATACGATTAAATTAGTCAAGAATATTTTTCGTCTTGTTATCGGAAATCCTTTCTGAGGGTGCGATGCAAGTACGCAAGTGAGAAACTACTTTTCGACGACGCACGTACACGTCGTACGCAGCGACGGGGGTTGCAGGGTATGTTGCCCTCGCCGTAACGTCCTCCATCTCTTCTGCAATTCTCGATAGCGCGTGATCGTTCGCGTTACCGCAGCGGCAAAAGTTCACGCGTGAGTTGCTCGCGCGACCGCAGACACGACTGTCGTCCGGAATTGGATTAAGCGCGATGATAAGCGGCGAACCGCAGCGGCTACCGTTAAATGAAAGTTCCCGGTTCCCTCGAATCTCGCACTCGGCTCGCACACGTTCCCTATCTGCGTTCTGCGACTTGCTCGCGGCCATTAATCGCATCTTCGCCTCGCCGCGCTTATCCACGGTACCGTTATCATCGCGTCTTCCAATCCCGAATCCCTCGCACAGATCTGACATTTTCCACTCTGCTACCGCTAGCTCCGGATAGCCGTCATCGCTGCGAGAGAAACCGCTCCGAACTATCGCTTTCGTATCTAACAGTACGCACGCGAGCGACGTGCACATTAACAATGCCGCTGGGAGGAGGACGGTATACGTAATGTTATACATTTGCCGTGCGATTTTTCCAGCGCATCCCCCGGATCAAACAAACAACTTAATGTCGAAAGTATCTGTCGCGGCGTATCGCGTTTTTCCATCGCAGTATCGCACTTCTTTCTCATTCTGGTCGCGCATACTCCGTGGTTGGCGGTTCGGTTCTTGCACGGCAAAAGACGCGATCGGCTTCTTGCGGTCGTTCCTCGACGGTGTTTCTAATCGCCGTGCAAAACGCCGCAGGTGCAGCAGCATGCTCTCTCTCTTTCTCTCTTTTGCGTCGCCGCCTACCTTCCCCGAGCCGGGAATCTTATGCAGCTTCCTCCTCTCCACACATTCGCGTTTCTTAATCGCTCGAGAGAGGTATCCGCTGTTCGTGGGGCAAAGGTGCGCCGTCTATACGCGCGGCACCGTCTTTTTACAGACTCCTCGCTCCAGGCGTTTCCACGATTCCAAGAGAGAGAGAGAGAGGCGAGGGGAAGAAGGCAGAAAGAGCGATTCTGGTTCCCGTTTCTTCCTGTTGCCTATATATTGCACCGACGCGAGTGATTAGGATAATCATCAGACTCACTTCCTCGTCAGTAACGTAGCGTTGAGATCGCACAGAGATACGAGAGATACCGTATTCCGCGAATTCCTCTGGCATTGCTGAGCTTTATGGGAATTACTAATTTTACAAAATTTTTTATTTGACCCTCCACATCTGGGTTATATCACCGTGCTCCCTTGCAAGAGCAAAGAATTGTTCCTGCATCTAGCGACGAAATGACATCCCCGCGCAAGAGATCGCGACCCACGTAGAAATTGCCGAGGTTGTTTAACTGGTCCAACATTGGCCTAGTATTGGTAGCCCAGAGTACGGCAGCGGCGTTACACTCCAGTGTCGGATCTGTACTGGCACACTACCGGCGGCCAGTACTGCAAAGAGTTGGCAGACAGTCTTGTCCCAGTACTTATTAAAACCCGGGCCATTATAAAATACAGACATGGACCAGTACTGGTTGCGAGACAGGCCATGCTTCGGCGACCGACACAGACCCAGCATTGGACTACATACATTGCCGATAATATATAACTAGCAACACAGGCGCGCGCTACGCGCGCTATTTTATTTTTCAATATTCACTGAATGGCGAAGTGTGCATTTTTTTAAAGATGATGTTGGAGGATTCTTTTCGAGGAGCATAGCCCAGGACAGATTATCTGAGGACTCGGTAATAACAAAATTCGTAACAAAAAACTGATTTAGATAACTTAACATAACAGTCATTGGACTACATACATTACCGATAATATATAACTAGCAACACAGGCGCGCGCTACGCGCGCTGTAAATAAAATAAGAAATAAAATAAAAATAATATAATAAATACAATTGTCAATATAACCTCACTGACAGCCACTATGACATTCTGACATTCGCAACACGAAGTTCAAGTCACACGAAATTCGTCGCGGAAAAGAGGCCTGAATATTCGATAAAAAAGAACTTCACGAAGTTAACACGGCTTTTTTAGAATAGGATTATAACAATATATTGATTCACCAGCGACCGATAGATGGCCAGATCAGGCGTGACGTTCTCGCTAGAAACATTTGCGTTATCACGTATAAATAACCGTCCGGAAAACCGATTTAACATCTTTTTCTTTTAAACGCGATATTAATTTACGCGACATTTACAAATTGATTTTACTAATGTTGCTTGCATTAGTCTTTGTTTATAATATTTAAGTCACAAATACAAATAGTACAAAATACATATTATAGATATATAAAAAATACATTTATACATTAATACATTAATTGGTCCACTTCTATGCCCAATGCTGGTGCAGTTATTTACCCAATACTGGTCCATATATTATTGCCAGTGTCGGATCTATACTGGCACAATACTGGCGGCCAGTACTGCAAAGAGTTGGCAGACAGTCTTGTCCCAGTACTTATTAAAAACCGGGCCATTATAAAGTACAGACAGGGACCAGTACTGGTTGCGAGACAGGCCATGCTTCGGCAACCGACACAGACCCAGCATTGGACTACATACATTGCCGATAATATATAACTAGCAACACAGGCGCGCGCTACGCGCGCTATTTTATTTTTCAATATTCACTGAATGGCGAAGTGTGCATTTTTTTTAAAGATGATGTTGGAGGATTCTTTTCAAGGAGCATAGCCCAGGGCAGATTATCTGAAGCCTCGGTAATAACAAAGTTCGTAACAAAAAACTGATTTAGATAACTTAACATAACAGTCATTGGACTACATACATTGCCGATAATATATAACTAGCAACACAGGCGCGCGCTACGCGCGCTGTAAATAAAATAAGAAATAAAATAAAAATAATATAATAAATACAATTGTCAATATAACCTCACTGACAGCCACTATGACATTCTGACATTCGCAACACGCAGTTCAAGTTACACGAAATTCGTCGCGGAAAAAAGGCCTGAATATTCGATAAAAAAGAACTTCACGAAGTTAACACGGCTTTTTTAGAATAGGATTATAACAATATATTGATTCACCAGCGACCGATAGATGGCCAGATCAGGCGTGACGTTCTCGCTAGAAACATTTGCGTTATCACGTATAAATAACCGTCCGGAAAACCGATTTAACATCTTTTTCTTTTAAACGCGATATTAATTTACGCGACATTTACAAAATGATTTTACTAATGTTGCTTGCATTAGTCTTTGTTTATAATATTTAAGTCACAAATACAAATAGTACAAAATACATATTATAGATACATAAAAAATACATTTATACATTAATACATTAATTGGTCCACTTCTATGCCCAATGCTGATGCAGTTATTTACCGAATACTGGTCCATATATTATTGCCAGTGTCGGATCTATACTGGCACAATACTGGCGGCCAGTACTGCAAAGAGTTGGCAGACAGTCTTGTCCCAGTACTTATTAAAACCCGGGCCATTATAAAATACAGACATGGACCAGTACTAGTTGCGAGACAGGCCATGCTTCGGCAATCGACACAGACCCAGCATTGGACTACATACATTGCCGATAATATATAACTAGCAACACAGGCGCGCGCTACGCGCGCTATTTTATTTTTCAATATTCACTGAATGGCGAAGTGTGCATTTTTTTTAAAGATGATGTTGGAGGATTCTTTTCGAGGAGCATAGCCCAGGGCAGATTATCTGAGGACTCGGTAATAACAAAATTCGTAACAAAAACCTGATTTAGAATAACTTAACATAACAGTCATTGGACTACATACATTGTCGATAATATATAACTAGCAACACAGGCGCGCGCTACGCGCGCTATTTTATTTTTCAATATTCACTGAATGGCGAAGTGTGCATTTTTTTAAAGATGATGTTGGAGGATTCTTTTCGAGGAGCATAGCCCAGGGCAGATTATCTGAGGACTCGGTAATAACAAAATTCGTAACAAAAAACTGATTTAGAAAAACTTAACATGACAGTCATTGGACTACATACATTGCCGATAATATATAACTAGCAACACAGGCGCGCGCTACGCGCGCTGTAAATAAAATAAGAAATAAAATAAAAATAATATAATAAATACAATTGTCAATATAACCGCACCGACAGCCACTATGACATTCTGACATTCGCAACACGAAGTTCAAGTTACACGAAATTCGTCGCGGAAAAAAGGCCTGAATATTCGATAAAAAAGAACTTCACGAAGTTAACACGGCTTTTTTAGAATAGGATTATAACAATATATTGATTCACCAGCGACCGATAGATGGCCAGATCAGGCGTGACGTTCTCGCTAGAAACATTTGCGTTATCACGTATAAATAACCGTCCGGAAAACCGATTTAACATCTTTTTCTTTTAAACGCGATATTAATTTACGCGACATTTACAAAATGATTTTACTAATGTTGCTTGCATTAGTCTTTGTTTATAATATTTAAGTCACAAATACAAATAGTACAAAATACATATTATATATATATAAAAAATACATTTATACGTTAATACATTAATTGGTCCACTTCTATGCCCAATGCTGGTGCAGTTATTTACCCAATACTGGTCCATATATTATTGCCAGTGTCGGATCAGTACTGGCAATTAAGTACGGCATGGCGTTACACTCCTGTGTCGAATCTGTACTGGCACAATACTGCCACGATGGCAAACGGTACAGTCCCAGTATTGGACCGTTTTGAAATTTCTACGTGGGGAGATCGAGATCGAGGTGTCGGGGTGCCTCGTCGCAGCCTGATCACGACCACCCTTACGTGCTCGGGATCCTCTCAAATAAAAATCTCGCGCTTCGCGCGCGATCCGCTCGCAACGACGGTGGTCGCTCTCGTTGGTGTATGCCCAGCGCTCGCCCAGCGCTTATAGAAGCTTATTTATAAACAGCACCGGCCACCACAATGGTTATTGTTTCAGCGCGGTATGCGAAAGGCGCTGCTGCGCCGCCTATTTATGACACATTATGCGAAAGCGCAACCGATAGCGCGAGTATTGCGTTTCGTGTGCCATTGTGATGGCAACAATGATACACTCTGGACCATATGCCCCGGCATCGTTGCCGCATAAATCATGATTCGCGCTCGCGCGAGCTTCGTATCGCCTTTTGGGCGATCCTCTTTTTTGCCCCTTCGCCAACTTTCATTCGGGAGGAAGAAGAGAGAGAAAGAGAGAATGCTACGTGCACCTCACAGGTGGAGTCACTCCGACATCACCAAAGGAAGATCCTTTGTCCCTCGGGCGGAGGGTGACGTGGTGAACGGGTGCGATTAGCCGTCCGCTCGGTAGCCCGCCTCACATTTTCCGATGGCGCCGATATCACGTCGACATCCTTCCTCTGATGTCGGCGGATCATTAAGCCGCGAAGAAAACGGGCCCCGTCGCTCCGGGAGACTCCGAAATTTAGTATTTCCGCAGCGCGGGAGTCGCGCGGCGGCGAACTCGCAAACGGCAGAGGCGGCCGAGAAGAGAGCAGCCTGTGTTCTCGGTATGCAAATCGGACTTCGGTTTGATATAGCCGGCGTAGTGCGGGACGGCGGCGGTTCGGCGGGACCGAACGGGGCAACCGCATTCGCCATATATCCTCGTAATTAAGTCGGTCCCTCTTATTAAGCACCGCACATTTGCTGGCTATACAGAATCGCTGATTAAGGGACGAAACCCGTGGCGACGATGGTACGTTAAGGCCGCATTATAACGAAGAGCTTTATTTCCTAAACGTCGGGACGTACGGCGAGTTAGAAGGTGTAATTGGCGGGGTAGCCGCCGGTGCGTTATAAAAGTCTCAGTGGGCGTCCGTGGTAGTAGCGGCATTATAAACCCGCCCTGTTCATGCGCAATGTTTTAATGCCTTAATCTAGCAGCGCGATCAGCGACGCTCACCGCAGCTGGGATTACGAGCGGAGGCATCTTCAATTTGCCTGTGCTTTTCATGAGATTTTTCTGCCGTGACGCGTTCACCCGGATTTAATCTCCTCCCGTAAAGAGCCAACGAAAACGCCTCCGCGCGATCAATTAATTCCAACGAGAACGGCGGTTCTAGCGGCTTCAGCGCGGTTTATCGGTACCCGGACGCGGGGTCTCGCGGAATCGCGTTTTAAATCATTCCGGATATTTTTCGGAACGACCAACCAGTACTCCCGCGAGAGTATCACTCGCGCCGGAACCTTGGTTCCCATTCTCCCGCTTCCCAGTGACGCGCGAGCGAGTGGAACTCGCGCGACAGCACGGCCGCGCCGCATTCCAGCCACGCGCCTTGCCTAGGAACACTGGCGTAACTATCGAGCTTAACGAGGTGATTTGTCAAGAATATCTCGTCGAGAGAGTACTTCCCTCTCTTCTTCTTCGATGACAGTTACGAAGCAATCGGCGGCAAAGTACCGACGATGATCGCCGCGGGAATGTCCGGAGAAACCTCCCTGATTGGTCTGTCCGTTTAACGAGAGCGTCTTTGTGTTTTTGCGTTTGGTGCGGACAGAGAGATCGCGGATAAACTTAGGTTTCCGCTCGCGGGAATCTCCCGCTGCTGCTGCAACAAAGAGAGTCCGTTGTTTTCTCCTGGTTCGTACAAAGCTGATAATTTATAGCGTAAATTGCCATTGAAATATCAAAATCAAGGACGCTCTAATAATAAAATAATAAATCAACTTGATTAATACTCGGTATCTCGAGTACAACAGAATAATACAAACCTGAAAGTCGGGTACTTCAAGCAGAAGCTCATATCATGAATTCAGAGTCTTACTCTTATCAAGTACGTCGTCCATGTCATCTCAGATTCAGCCGAAGTGCGTTGAGAGAATCGTGAGTGTCTACGCCATTGGGGTCTGCTAGGTACAGCAAAAGCAGCACGAGCCGAGCCTGCGGAGTCGCGGTCGAGCGGAGGCGGTGGGAGCCGTCCTCTCCACCGTAGCGAGGAGCGAAGGAGAAGCAAAAAGGAGTCGGACGTCGAAAAGGTAAGAGTCTGCCTGTAGTAGGGGGCGAGTGGTGAGAGGTAGTGGCAGGGATGGAGCGAGGGAGAAAGCTGCTGCTCGATCGGGGGTGAGAGAGACGAGAACCGCGACACAATCACGTCCTGCACGCGCCGAGCCCCGAGCCACTTTCAGGCTCTGTTACACGAGGTGTTCCAGGCTTTATGTCGATCTTCTCGCCATCTCTTCTGACAAGGAAAGGTTTTTAGGCGTTACACTCGGATTTCAAAAATTTTTGCACGCAGGTAGGGAGGTCCCCAAATAGAAGAAAAATTAGAAAAGTAGCGGCCCAAATGCATATTTGCGCGCTACGTGCGCAATTTGCGATGTTAGGTTAATTACTCAAAAATGCCATTTCCAATCGAATTCTTTACATTTTTTATTTCACCTAATGCACAACGCTTTAAAAAGAAGTCAAAACCAAAATTAAAACTGAAGGAATTAAAAACCTCCCTTGACCAGATCTTTTATGTCCTCGCATACAATAAATCACGCAGAAAGAGCAAACTACGATTTGCGCAATGTACAATTATTCCAAATTGTGTGCATTGGCAGTCGCAGTAAAAAATTAAAAAAGTTACGATGCAAATACCATTTTTGAGCAACGGGCCTTTTATACGCACTGTGCTCGCGCGGCACGAGATTACATTAGACGCTCGTATTTTCTAAACACACACACACACACAAAATTATTCAAAGCAATATAAATGTGCATTAGGTGAAATAAAAAATGTAAAGAATTCGATTGGAAATAGCATTTTTGAGTAATTAACCTAACATCGAAAATTGCGCACGTAGCGCGCAAATATGCATTTGGGCCGCTACTTTTATTTTTTTCTTCTATTTGGGGACCTCCCTACCTGCATGCAAAACATTTTTGAAATCCGAGTGTAACACCTAAAACCCTTCCCTTGTGAGTATCCAGCTTGCAGATGGCTGCGAACCACTTAACAACAATCTTAGCATGCTCGATTTCTCAATATTCTAATCACGTTTACGTTTGTCTGATCGAGAGTTTAGATTTGAAGTTTAGAAATAGGACAGTATACTTTATTCGTACATGATACAAGAGTATTTCAGTACACGGAATGCCAGTGTCACAAAACTATCGTGATAGACTAATGACTCTGGCGACCTTTGAATTAGCGGCTAGCAGTTGAAGATACTCCCCTGTGGGTAGGGGATAGAATTTGCCCACAGTACCCCCTGCTTGTCGTAAAAGGCGACTAAAAGGGGTTGGGCGATGGGCTAACAGCCCATCTCCGTAAAAAACAGTCCTGTTACGAAAGACAAACTCAGCCTCGGAAAAGGACGGTCTTCGCGGAAACGACACGGCAGGAATAAGGACACGCTGAAAATTGTAACACGGAACATACGCAGTCTTTATAGAGGCAAGACATGCGGGAGTTGGGTATGCGATGGAGTGAGGATCGTGACGAATGGAAGAGGATGATTTGTCAGGCCAGGGACCAGTGGGGTCTGTAGAGCCATACAAGAAGAAGTTGAAGATACTCTCAATGCGGCTAAGAATTCATCCAGATGAAAGGGTTCCGATTCGTCTCGTGTAACACCGCACCGTCCTGGACGCTCGCCGCAGGCGTATAGTGGCGTCTGACCCATGCGCTTCTAGTGCTGTAGGCAGCTCCGAAGTGTGGGAACTCCTCACCTCGGAGCCTCCCGACGACCTTTGCCGCAACCTGCAACCGCATATCTGTCCGCATTCAGCATAGATATTCCTCCGACGCGCCTTTTTTCGTGCCGGTTTTGCCGGGCCGAATGGAGTCTTCACGGTAACGGGTTCAAGGTAGACCATTAACTGTGACGTGGTCCGCATCGCCGTTCGCCTGTACGCCAAGGGAACAGCATCGCAGCCTGATTATGCGCCCCGGGCAGCGCCGAGCAGCGTTTCCGTTCGCGAGTGCGAGCATTCATCTCGTTCCGTTTGTGTTTTTCATCTCGGCACCGCGCGACCCGTTCGTCTCGCGCATTCTATCGCATTCGCGATGCTATCCTTCGCGCAGCTTGTGCGCGCCTCCTAACACGCCTTGATGCCTATCGTTACGTCGTTGCAATTAGACGGAGTTTCTTGCAGCCCGCGCCTGATAGACGACTTGATGATCGACTTAACTTATTTGTGTTGCAATGCGGCTCTTATTATATATCGCGTTGCTCAAATAAATTAAACATGGCTCTCGCGTAATGATAAATTATTGGGTTGTTCGGAAAGTTATTTCGTTTTTTCAAGGAAAAATGAAAGGCGGTGTTTTCATATTTAGAATAAATTTTATTCAGTGATGTATTGGCCATTTTCTTCCACTACCTTTCGCCATATTTCTGGCAACTTTAAGATTCCACGCTCATAGAAGTCCTTCTCCTTATTGACAAAACATTGAAGCAAGTGATTTTTGACGCCCTCATTTGAATCGAAGTTTACATTGTTCAAAGAATTTTGTAGAGACCGGAACAAATGGTAATCGGATGGTGCCAGATCAGGAGAGTATGGTGAGTGTGGTAGCACATCCCATCCAAGCTGTAAAAGCTTCTGGCGAGTGACCAAACTTGTGTGTGGTCTGGCATTGTCGTGATGGAATACGACACCTTTCCTATTCGCCAATTCTGGTCGCTTCTGCTTGATGGCAGCATCCAATTCATCCAGCTGACGACAATACACTTTCGAATCAATCGTCTGGTTGCTTGGTAGTAGCTCGAAAAATACGATTCCCTTCCAATCCCACCATACAAAAAGCATGATCTTCTTTTGATGAATATCTGCCTTGGATGTCGATTGAGCAGGTTCATCTTGCCTGGACCATGATCGTTTTCGCTTAACATTGTTGTAAACAATCCATTTTTCATCTCCAGTTATGATTCGCTTCAAAAATGGTTCATTTTCTTCACGTTTCAACAATGAATCGCAGATGGTAATGCGTCGAATCAAATCAATTTCCTTGAAATTGTGTGGAACCCAAATATCGAGCTTTGAAACGAATCCAAGGCGTTTCAAATGATCGTAAACGGTCGAATTCGATAAATTTAACTTTTCAGCAATTTCGCGTGTTGTTATGCGACGGTTTGCATCCACCAGAGCCTTTATTTTCTCGTCATCAGCTTTAATTGGCCGACCTGAACGTGGTGCATCTTTCAAATCGAAATTTCCAGTACGAAATTTCGAAAACCAATTCTGACACTGACGTTCACTCCATACATCTTCTCCGTACACGGTACACAATTTTTTCTCGCTTGCACTGCATTTTTACCCTTTCGGTAGTAAAAAAGCAAAATATTACGAAAATGCTCACTTTGATTTTCCATGTTTGATGTGATGCCAAAAAACAATTACTTGACAGATCGCAACACAATAAGATACTAAATGACTTCTGAAATGTCAGTTGTCAAAATATAAAACGAATTTGCCGCTTAGAGTAAGGTTAAGTATCGAGGAACGCGACTAACGACATCTCTTTGTGAAAAACGAAATTACTTTTCGAACAACCCAAGACGTTGATTTACAGAGACAATCTTCTTCCGTCTCTTTTTCTCTTTCTCTCCCTGGCCCTTCAGCGAAATTTCAGCTTTCGTATACAATTTCTTATATCTGCGTTTAAACTTGTTATTATTCTTATTCTCCTTATTATCTCGCTACTTATGCTCGGAGCCTCCTCCCGCGGGCGGAAATCTCGCGGGCAAGGGTCAAGGAAAATTACTCGACATTTAGTGAGAGGAGCACGGCTCGAGGCTGGAAGCGGCTGCCGATTCGCGTGTCGGGATCGTGCTGGCACGCTGCTGCGAGGCCCTACGTGCGCGTTTTCACGAGAGGAACGTACTCACGATCGTAACCAGCGTCTCGGTTCAGGATCGTGAATCGTGAGGGAATCCTTCCCTTCGGATGAGGATGAGCGCGCGCGCGGTACAGCCTTCCCTCCAGCGCAGGCTCGCATGTGCACTCTCTCGACAATTTTCTCCTGTTTTTCGATCCGTACTGCTCCCCGGTACTTATCAGTCGATCGTTTATGCAATCAGACGCGCCGTATCGCGGGATGTAAGTCGCGAGTAATGATACGTCTTTTATCGCGCGCGGCTCGCGCGCCGCCACGCAGTCACGGTAGCATTAACGTACGCGCGCGGCCGTGCCTCTTCTCGCTACAACAAAGTTGAAACAGCTCTTGAAGACTCTGGCTTAAAGAACCTGTACTTGTGTCGGCGGTAGTTCGACGATCTCGGGCAGATGCTGGTATCTTTACAGCGATATTTACGAGCGACATCGATATTTAATTTACATCCTCCATCCGCCATCGAACGGGGAACGGCCGGCCGAAGGGGCGATAGGGGCACTCAAATGTCGGCTAACAATGTCGGCGACGGCCGACAATTAATGGCCTACAAAAAAAGCCCCGATCCGACTGGATAAGAATTACAAAGCCAGAAAGAGAGAGAACGCGGCGTGACCCTGCGTCATGAACGTAGTCCAAACGAGTCCTGCGGTGCGCGACCGTGATCTCCGATCTGGATCCCTCCGCGCTGTGATCCGGTTTGTGCAGCTCCGTCGAAGGCGAAGGCTTACAATTACTACAATGGCGAAACGGCTCCAGGGTGCATTCGTTCGTCGTGCGACCAAAGTACAGGCTGCGGCAGCCTGTCGAGAGCCTTGCTTCGCGGATTGTTACATCCCCCGCGATTCCATCGCTGATGATTACTGTCCGTCGGATCGGGGGACCTCCAGGGGGACTCCTCTCCAGGACATGCGCGAAAAGCGCAGTCGCTCTCGAAATTGCGAGCGCACTCGCGCCGAAAGGGACCAAGTAATCGCGATATCAGATGCGACTGCGAAACGACGAGACGTAGCCGCGAGATCCTCGCACGTTCGTTACATCGGCGCACAGTGGGCTAAACTCGAAAAAAGCTGGCCAAAAGTAAGAACTCGAAAACATGACGTTTTAGAAAAAAATGTTTCAAATAAAAGTTATAGGGTTTTAAATCAGGTATTAGATAATAATACTAGTATGACCTTGAATAGCGTTGCCAAGGTCACGCAAAGGTCACCTTGAATGTTTTTAATGGGAACCTCCAGTTTTCATTAGATATTTTTGTAGCTTACCTCAAGAGCTCTTCAGAACACTATAACAAAGTATTTATCCGTTAAATACTTCGAAGTTATGAAGCTTGAAAGTTACAGTCGCTACCGCGCGCGTCGTACGTTTCGCGGCATTTAAAAATTTCACGGTGATCTGTACATGATCTTGACAACACTATCAAGGTCATACTGGTATTGCTATGTAATGCTTCACTTAAAAACCTACAACTTTCATTTCAAACATTTTTTACCAAAACGCCAAATTTTCGAGTTATCACGATATGAAAATTAAAATGAAACATTCTGTATATAACGCAAAGGTGTGCGTTGGTGTGCACAATTCAAACGGAAATACTTAGTTTGAATCCTACACAAGATGATAAAACAAGAATCCCAAACAGCCTTTTACAGCTATTTAAAACAAATGATATTGAACTTTACTTCTTTCTTATATTTTAAGAAACCAAAAACTTAGATTAACACAAATTGATGAACAAACATTTTTAATGGTTATAACTGTTTGGGAAAAGAGTTTCGATTCTATTTATAGAGTAAAAAGCAAAATTACTTGCATCCGCGTACAAGAATGTAAGCTATAGCCTATACTCATTCATAATTCGTTTTTCGGAACATTAATTGTTGATTAATGGGAAGGAAATTTTTCCTACGAAACTCCTTTCACATTTTTGAAAATACTGATATCCATGAATCAAAAAAGGTCGAAATGCACAGATTTGCAAGAGTTGAAAAAATTCGACTTTTGGCCAGCTTTTTTCGATTCTAGCCCACTGTGCGGCGGAGCGATTGATCATGAATAGGCGCGGCCGAATCTCTCATTCCTGTCCAACAGGTGTTAGGCAAGGAGGATTGCGCAGGAACTGGTAGCACGAGTGCCGCGACGTGGTCACAGGTGTTACGTGGTACGCGCGCCGAGGATGCTCGTATGTATTGGACCATTAGATACTCACACCTAGCCGTGCGTCACAGCCCGCTTGATCCGGCGTGGTTAGGCGACCGAGTGTCTAGGCTCGTTAAAGGTCATACGGCGAGCGGGCCGTTGGAGAACGGGTTACTATCCTTGAAGTCAATCGCCGTGCCGGCTGTGCCCTCTCAAACGAGCGTGCTCACTCCGGAGTAGAAACGTAAAAAGGGAAGCATCTCGATTTTTCACGATTTTCACGAAAGCTGCGGGAAAACTTCCTGAAACTCCGTCACACTTGCCGCTATACTTCCAGCACGCACCAGCAGCAGCACGTTGCAATTTTCAATTTATTTGTTCTCGCACTCGCATGGAGATAACGTTGTCCAGACGTCGTCTGCCTCATCAATGCGGTTGATTGCTAATCGGCGGCAACCGCAATTCATCATTGTAATCCATTACAGGCGTACAAGGGAACTTGACGTTTCCTTTCAGCACGCCGTGTCGAATTTAACCGTCGACCGATTAATGGCACTTCATATCGCGAATTTTTCGGTGTGTCTCATACATTAATTGCCGTCGCGCGACGGGAGACGCGCTCGTCTCGTCCGATGGAGACGAGAGACGGAGGACTCGCCTCGGTTCCTTTAATTGGGCGCCGTTGATGAACCGATCTCATTTGCATACGCTTTAACGAGGCCAGGAACATTGTCTGCTGGTAGCGCGTAGCTGCTCGCCGTCGAATAATTAATTAACGAGACGTAACGGCCCTTTATCGTCCTCGACGTGTTCGTATCCGCCGAGGGCGTCGAGCCAGTTTACGCGTGTCGCCGTGTTTAGTAATTAATGAGCTATCTGATTAATACTCGGCCCGCAGAGGCGCGCGCACATGAGGGACGGTGGAGAAAAAGAACCCCGACGAAATCTCGGACGTATTAGACTATTAGAGGAGAAAGTCTCGCACTCTCGCTCTATTATCGCCGCGCCATCGCATCGTCCCGCGGTGATTGCGGCTAATAATTAATGAGCACCTTGATGAGAGACGTCGGACGGTCGCGCGCGTGCACCCGCGTGCGTCTCCTTAAGGGGGGAGCCTGCTTTAGAACGTTGAAAATAAGGTATAATTTTACGAATTTTTTTGGAGAAACTATACAGCGGATCATTATAAAACTTTGATGCATTTATTAGTACATGTTTAAAGATAAAAAACATTATTTTTTTATTTGAATATATCGCCTGTAGAGGTCGTCCTGGAGGCATCTTACAAGTAACACTACCCAAGTGTCACACGCCGATTTTGATAAGCTTTGAATATGTTGTTGTCTAGGTCAAAATATGAGATACATATTTTTTTATATCGGCCCGTTTTGCCATTAAGGGGGTGAAACACCCTCTTGAAAAAAATCGGGTTTTATATTTCTTAGCGAATACCGTCGAAACAATAAAACATATAAGAAAAAGTTTCAAGTAAAAGTTTTATGGATTCTAATGTACTTTATAACAGTGCAATCAGATTTTTCGAAAATGTCATATTTTTCGAAATTCCTTTCCCCCTCCACAATTTTTGAAAATTTTTAAATTTATCTTTCAGCAAAACTTCAAGCATATTTAACGACAATTCAACCATATATGATAAGGTCATATTCTGAAAACGCATTTTTCAAAAATAAGCTAAAAGTACCTCTATATCGCTACATACGCGCCCCGTCCGTATTCTCGTATTTAATACGCTAGTTACTCCTGGCAACAGTTTTTTCGCACAGAGATAACAATGAAGTTCCCCTTAATAGCGTTGTTAAGGTGAAATCGCACCGAGGCGCATATAGACGCGCGTTAAAACGTCACTCGGAACGTTTCCACGTGTGAATACCATGCAAATTCGAACTCAGCACGAGCGACGTATTTACTGATACAGTCTCATCGTCGTTCCTCGTATTACGTATCTACGGTCGAGCTGTCGGATTAGATTTCTCGCAAGCGAAAGAGCCACGTGTTGCTCAGACCAGTAGAAGATTGAAACGTTCGCGACTTGCACGCAGTACAATTTTTCCTTTTTTTTCATTGAATCGCTGGTCGGCTTGGCAGGAAGTGGCACATGACGCAAGTCCACGCAAGAAGCGCAAAGAAGTTACGTCTCTAGAATCCAGTTTGATCGCGTCGCCTGCTCGCTAAACGATCCAGCTGGGAGGATGCGAGGAGAGCGCTTTTTGCTGGAACATTTTTGCCGCCGTTGGTTACGCGCTCGCGGCCACGCCTGCGGATCCGTGCGAAGGAAACGCTCGTCCTGGCGACGTTCCTGACGGGACATGCCGGTGTTTCGGATCGGTTAGCGCAAGCTATCTACGAGATCCCTCCACGAGAAAAAAATTAATACGCGCGACCATCGCCTGTTTTGCGGATTTATGCTATCGCTCGAGAGATTCCTCCGTGTGGTCTCACGATCGATAGTGCAAGAAGATTGAGAAATGCGGGAAATATTGTACGCTTTGGAACTTAGGATTTAACACTTCGACTGCCATGTTACTCATGTATGGATGACGGGTTTGATATATTAGGAGTGTGATTTAGTTTTGAGGGTTTTGCAACAGATGGCTGTAGTGTCAGTTTGTTCCAATAGCTGTTTCCGATAACTGTTCTTTCTTACAGTGTTGACATTATCCATGACATTTAGTAGCATTATAACAATAACAGTCGTGTTTATATTATCGTAAAATTACAACTTCCGAAAGAGCATTTTCGACATGCGTTGTTTTTGTTTTTTAATCAAAAGAAAACTGCGGCTGACGGTTATAGAATTCTTGTGGAAACTTATGGTGATTCTGCCCCATCAATTAAGACGTGTGAAGGACAAAGAACGCTCGGGACAACCAAGAAAGCTTGAAAATGCAGATTTGCAAGCATTATTGCACGAAAATCCAACACGATCCACTTCAGAACTTGCCAGAGCATTAAATGTTGATCGTACAACAGTTACGAAACATTTACATGAAATGGGAAAAATTCAGAAGGAAGGGAAATGGGTTCGACATGAATTATCGGAAAGTGCCATTTGAACATTTGCATTTCGTTGATCGCCAGGCAAAAAAAGAAGAGTCTTTTGTCTCGGATTGTTACTGGGGATGAAAAGTGGATCTATTTTGATAATCCGAAACGCAGAAAATCATGGGTGGATCCAGGCGAACCATCAACATCCACTCCGAGACGCAATATTCACGGTTCAAAAGTAACGCTCTGTATTTGGTGGGATAGTGTACTATGAGCTGTTAAATCCGCATGAGACTGTCACGGCTGATGGTTATCGACACCAACTGTACAAGTTGAAGCGAGCATTGGACCAAAAACGACCACTAATTGCGAGTAAACGACGGAAAGTGATTCTTCTTCGTGACAACGCTCGACCTCGCGTTGCGTTATCAGTGAAACAAACACTATTAGAGCTCGAATGGCAAGTCTTACCGCACCCCGCGTATTCTCCGGACATTGCTCCATGCGATTATTATTTGTTCCGGTGGATGCAACACGCTTTAGAGGATACACACTTTGATAATTTGGAAGAAGTGCGAAAATTCGTCGACGAATGGATCAACTGAAAAGAAGAGTGATTTTATCGTCATCTCTTGCCAGAAAGATGGGAAAAAGTTATAGAAAAGGAAGGAAAATATTTTGATGAAGGTATTCATTCATTATCATATTTAAATACATGCGTTTTTGAGCAAAAAAACCCTCAAAACTAAATCACACCCCTAATAGTTTTGAGGGTTTTGCAACAGATGGCTGTAGTGTCAGTTTGTTCCAATAGCTGTTTCCGATAACTGTTCTTTCTTACAGTGTTGACATTATCCATGACATTTAGTAGCATTATAGCACTAACAGTCGTATTTATATCATCGTAAAATTACAACTTCCGAAAGAGCATTTTCGACATGCGTTGCTTTTGTTTTTTAATCAAAAGAAAACTGCGGCTGACGGTTATAGAATTCTTGTGGAAACTTATGGTGATTCTGCCCCATCAATTAAGACGTGTGAAGGACAAAGAACGCTCGGGACAACCAAGAAAGCTTGAAAATGCAGATTTGCAAGCATTATTGCACGAAAATCCAACACGATCCACTTCAGAACTTGCCAGAGCATTAAATGTTGCTCGTACAACAGTTACGAAACATTTACATGAAATGGGAAAAATTCAGAAAGAAGGGAAATGGGTTCGACATCAATTATCGGAAAGTGCCATGTGAACATTTGCATTTCGTTGATCGCCAGGCAAAAACAGAAGAGTCTTTTGTCTCGGATTGTTACTGGGGATGAAAAGTGGATCTATTTTGATAATCCGAAACGCCGAAAATCATGGGTGGATCCAGGCGAACCATCAACATCCACTCCGAGACGCAATATTCACGGTTCAAAAGTAACGCTCTGTATTTGGTGGGATAGTGTACTATGAGCTGTTAAATCCGCATGAGACTGTCACGGCTGATGGTTATCGACACCAACTGTACAAGTTGAAGCGAGCATTGGACCAAAAACGACCACCAGTTGCGAGTAAAGGACGGAAAGTGATTCTTCTTCGTGACAACGCTCGACCTCACGTTGCGTTATCAGTGAAACAAACACTATTAGAGCTCGAATGGCAAGTCTTACCGCACCCCGCGTATTCTCCGGACATTGCTCCATGCGATTATTATTTGTTCCGGTGGATGCAACACGCTTTAGAGGATACACACTTTCATAATTTGGAAGAAGTGCGAAAATTCGTCGACGAATGGATCAACTGAAAAGAAGAGTGATTTTATCGTCATCTCTTGCCAGAAAGATGGGAAAAAGTTATAGAAAAGGAAGGAAAATATTTTGATGAAGGTATTCATTCATTATCATATTTAAATACATGCGTTTTTGAGGAAAAAAACCCTCAAAACTAAATCACACCCCTAATAGTTTTGAGGGTTTTGCAACAGATGGCTGTAGTGTCAGTTTGTTCCAATAGCTGTTTCCGATAACTGTTCTTTCTTACAGTGTTGACATTATCCATGACATTTAGTAGCATTATAACAATAACAGTCGTATTTATATCATCGTAAAATTACAACTTCCGAAAGAGCATTTTCGACATGCGTTGCTTTTGTTTTTTAATCAAAAGAAAACTGCGGCTGACGGTTATAGAATTCTTGTGGAAACTTATGGTGATTCTGCCCCATCAATTAAGACGTGTGAAGGACAAAGAACGCTCGGGACAACCAAGAAAGCTTGAAAATGCAGATTTGCAAGCATTATTGCACGAAAATCCAACACGATCCACTTCAGAACTTGCCAGAGCATTAAATGTTGATCGTACAACAGTTACGAAACATTTACATGAAATGGGAAAAATTCAGAAATGAGGGAAATGGGTTCGACATCAATTATCGGAAAGTGCCATGTGAACATTTGCATTTCGTTGATCGCCAGGCAAAAAAAGAAGAGTCTTTTGTCTCGGATTGTTACTGGGGATGAAAAGTGGATCTATTTTGATAATCCGAAACGCAGAAAATCATGGGTGGATCCAGGCGAACCATCAACATCCACTCCGAGACGCAATATTCACGGTTCAAAAGTAACGCTCTGTATTTGGTGGGATAGTGTACTATGAGCTGTTAAATCCGCATGAGACTGTCACGGCTGATCGTTATCGACACCAATTGTACAAGTTGAAGCGAGCATTGGACCAAAACGACCACCAATTGCGAGTAAACGACGGAAAGTGATTCTTCTTCGTGACAACGCTCGACCTCACGTTGCGTTATCAGTGAAACAAACACTATTAGAGCTCGAATGGCAAGTCTTACCGCACCCCGCGTATTCTCCGGACATTGCTCCATGCGATTATTATTTGTTCCGGTGGATGCAACACGCTTTAGAGGATACACACTTTCATAATTTGGAAGAAGTGCGAAAATTCGTCGACGAATGGATCAACTGAAAAGAAGAGTGATTTTATCGTCATCTCTTGCCAGAAAGATGGGAAAAAGTTATAGAAAAGGAAGGAAAATATTTTGATGAAGGTATTCATTCATTATCATATTTAAATACATGCGTTTTTGAGCAAAAAAACCCTCAAAACTAAATCACACCCCTAATAAATAGCCGTGATTTTATTATATTAGTTGTTGCGAGAGAATAAAAATGAAATAAATTATACACATTTGTATAATGTATATTAAGGTAAAAACCAGAGCATTAATATTAGATAATAAGAAAGGAAGAAAGAGTGGAATTATACATTTTTGAGAAACATGTCTTTCAAATATGTTCTATAAATGTATTTTATTTTCTTTATAAATATAATCCAGTTATTATTTACTCTTTAACACCCGTAAGGTTTTTGTACTTCTCAAGATAGGAATATCGCTATCGTGAGAGAAAGAATACCAGAATTGCATTTCTGCAAACCGCAGTTCTCAATCTTGATTTTTCGCGGGCGTTACCAACAAAGCGTGTAACAATACGGGCGTAAATAATGCGCTCGAGAATTCGCCGCGATCGCCTTGTAAGCGGACCGAGGAGCGCGAGGAATGCCAGGCTTACGCTCAGACTAATGATGGGTTCCATTAGATCAACCGTGTGCGGGACTGCGGAAAAAGGAGCGTAATTATATTTTTTTCGACAGCGGACGCGCCGTTTCGCCTCCGCGCGCGACGCTCGCCGGAACACGGCGACGGATTTCGTTGCTGTTTTAGCACTTTGCGACTTTTTGCCCTGGCTTGTCCTGCGTCCACAAGTCGCAGGTTTGTTTGCCGGCGACACGGCCATCTGCTGCGAGAGATGGTGGCGCGGGCGGTCGATCGATCGGTCGGTCGCTCGGGGTTCTCTATTTATTTTCTCGTCTCCAATTAATTTGGCCGGAGGAAGCGTGGCTGGCCCGGGACGAAAACAAAGCAATCGCGCTCTGGTATCTGCGGTGGCGGGCTGCTCGCTCGTTTAATTAGCGAGTATTGTGCGGGCAAAAGGGAGTCGAGAGCGCTCCGCGCTGGGCCCTGGTGGGTCAGATATCGCGTAACAAGATCTTATTCAGTGTTCGGTGCACGGAGGGTTAATGATGCTATCGCTATCCAGTGCCAAAGCGATCGCATTACAGATACGATTCCGGCGTATTCGCATGGAGCGACCGCGAACGACGGGGAGGCGCGTACGACGTTCGATATTTCTTTAACGATCCGCCGCCGTGATCCCACGTGGCCGGCACCAAGGCCTCCCCCTTGGCTCGGTGATCCTTTTGTTCCGAAGTCGGGGAGAGCAGCGTCGCGTTGCCGGATTTGGATTCTCACGTCTCGGCTTGCGAATCGCACCTCAAAACGCGCGAGCAGCTTCCTACGTGTCGGATGCTTCTTGTCCTGCAAAATTATGCAACAACTTGTATATGTGTGTGTGTGTTAATTTGCATTTAAATGCGCCAGCCGGTATAAGAAAAAATGCTTTTGAAGAAATACCCGTATGCGGTGATAAATAAAGCCTCCTACGCGTTTCACACGCTTGCAGGATAAACAACGTCGTCGTTTTGTTGCACATAGATGTTAGCGCCGTAGAATTCCTCGACGAAGACGGATGACAAGTAGTTAAAATTCCCATTTCGCGTATGACGAATCGCTTACGGTGACTCGGCGCGTCCGACCCCGAGACAGCTTCGACTTGGCCGACGTCAAGGACGCGCGGGTCTCCCAGTTTCTTCGGCGTCTGTGGGAACTCGAACCTTCTCACGTACGCGTCGTACGTCGCCGGCTCGCAACGTTCCGCAAACGATGGGAAGTACCTACTTACCGCTAGACGCATTCTCACAATTTATTTCTAAATTACAGATACTCGCGGAAAAGTGCCTCTCGTCTCGGCTAACCGATGATAACATCATTGTGATCATGATGCGCTTGAAACTGCGTGATCATACAGAGGCTCTCGGCGAAAAGTATCTTTGTCAAAGTATTATTTTTTGAGCGCCGTTCAGTTTCGAGATGTAGACAATTAAAATTTCAGTAACAATTATTTTATTTTATTTGCAATCGCGTAGATTCTATTACACGCGCACCCTCAGAAGGATTTCTGATAACAAGACGAAAAATATTCTTGACTAATTTAATCGTATTACAAGTATAAAAAATATGAAAATAAAACAATTTTTTATTTAAATCAGTAATTTCTATTCTTCTCTCTCGAATTAAATAAGATTGTCTTACTGTCTTCAGACAAGAGTAACATGTACACATTTATGCTTATATATTCTTGTATGTAGAATAATTTGATATTAGCGCCACTTTATAGTAGGCTTTGTCGATGTCGACGCATCATTTTCTCACAATCGCTCGTCGACTCGGCGCTTTTGCGTCCTTTATTCGGATAAAACGGCCAATATTTATGTGTTGCAATCGAAAATCGGGAAAGTGTTTCTGTTATTTACAATGAATAAGTGCAATACTCTACAAGAAATATTAAAAGATATGGAAATGTAAGTAAGTATATACAATATACTTACTTGAGAAATAAGATTCGAGATAAGACATTTCCATACCTTTTAATATTTCTTGTAGCGTATTGCACTTATTCATTGTAAATAACAGAAACACTCTCCCGGTTTTCGATTGCAACACATAAATATTGGCCGTTTTGTGCAGATTCTACAAATTCTCTTAGAAGAATAGAATAAGATGTCTTTTAGATCTCACAATATTCTTAAATGAAGAATATTTTGAACTTGCTAGAAATTTGTATCTAAATCCTTCTGAGAAAATTAATGAGATAGCACCAAGATTATTTAAATCTAGATTTTCGAATTTTCTATTCAAGATTAAAATATGCTTCTTTTCAATAATAAATATGATTGTCGCTATAGCGATCTTATTTTATGATAGATTAAAGAGTAATAGCATTAAGCCCAGAAATCTTTTCTGTGGGTGTAGCGAGAGGGTTGACAATCGTCGTGTACCAGTTATAAAAGACACTGGTCACGTAATCGCGTAAACTATGTCTAAACAAAACAGGAGGACAAAACAGTTTAATCAAACAAGCTTGAAGTTATGATCGATGCCAATGGTAAGTATAAAAATGGAAGGCCAAGTGATAATCAATGATTACATCGCGATTAATCCGCGCACCCTCAGAAAGGATTTCTGATAACAAGACGAAAAATATTCTTGACTAATTTAATCGTATTCCAAGTATAAAAAATATGAAAATAAAACAATTTTTTATTTAAATCAGTAATTTCTATTCTTCTCTCTCGAATTAAATAAGATTGTCTTACTGTCTTCAGACAAGAGTAACATGTACACATTTATGCTTATATATTCTTGTATGTAGAATAATTTGATATTAGCGCCACTTTATAGTAGGCTTTGTCGATGTCGACGCATCATTTTCTCACAGTCGCTCGTCGACTCGACGCTTTTGCGTCCTTTATTCGGATAAAACGGCCAATATTTATGTGTTGCAATCGAAAATCGGGAAAGATTTACAATGAATAAGTGCAATACTCTACAAGAAAAATTAAAAGATATGGAAATGTAAGTAAGTATATACAATATACTTACTTGAGAAATAAGATTCGAGATAAGACATTTCCATATCTTTTGCACTTATTCATTGTAAATAACAGAAACACTTTCCCGGTTTTCGAATGCAACACATAAATATTGGCCGTTTTGTGCAGATTTTACAAATTCTCTTAGAAGAATAGAATAAGATGTCTTTTAGATCTCACAATATTCTTAAATGAAGAATATTTTGAACTTGCTAGAAATTTGTATCTAAATCCTTCTGAGAAAATGAATGAGATAGCGCCAAGATTATTTAAATCTAGATTTTCGAATTTTCTATTCAAGATTAAAATATGCTTCTTTTCAATAATAAATATGATTGTCGCTATAGCGATCTTATTTTATGATAGATTAAAGAGTAATAGCATTAAGTCCAGAAATCTTTTCTGTAGGTGCGGCAGGTAGAGATTTGCGCGCTAACACACAAAGAAGGGGAGGAGCCCCGCGATGTGTAAATGCCACGAACTAATTGCTATATTAATTGCTTTCTCGCGGTGTGCATTATTGATTAAGGACGAGCAACTACGCGGAGGTCGGCGAGTATCGATAGGCCGACGATCGAGCAAAGCGAGGATTCGTGTTTGTGTAAGCGCAACCTTGATAGGGGCGGCCTGTAGTAATTTGTACGAGGTATCAGCGCGGAGATTCAATTTCTACGTGATTTTTTATTAATTCGGAACAAGGGATGTTAATTGAGAAAGTCCCGGCGAACCACCGAGCGCGTGTTGCGCCTTGAGAATGATTAATTAAGGTTGCGTGCGTAGGCAGTAATGCAGGTAAATGAATGATATAGCAATTACTCGGTGGAATTTATTATAATAACATGACGGCACAATGACTCCGCGCTTTCGTTCGCTCGTCCACACGCGCTCGCGCTCGCGCGCATACAATTTCGTCGATTATACGCGATTATTCGTAACTGCCGTAAAGTGTATTAAGCGCGCATGCACGACACATTTTTCGCGATTTTGCATAAACGAGCCATCTCGGACGACTCAATCGGTGTGCAATTCCGATTTTATCTCTGTAGCTACACAGAGAATAAAATCGATTTTATCAGACACCAGCATTTTCATAATCTTTGTACTCGTCATATTTTCTGCATCTTTTTTACAATTAAATTAAGGTTGATTGCACATCTCGAGACGTTAACGTTGCTGCTGCGACCGAGTGACACACACTTAGAGCTTCACCGCAATTCACAGCAATAGCTTCAGCGGGGACACAGAGACCTACATTGCGGTGGTTGCGTCGGCGTCGGCGGCGACGGGCGGTGGCGGACTTCAGGGTCGCGGGGATAGACACTTCGGGGCGTGTGGGTTTTCGTGGAATGGCAGTAAAGCCGCGACGTCGGCGGAGAGACCGCAGATTTATGCGTAGTAAAGGCGAACGCCTCCGAGACCGACGCGTTCTCTCCTCCAGAGATCCTTTTTCCTCCCCCGACCGGGCCGCGCGTATACGTGCGCAGTACATAAGGGCGAACATTAGCGTTGCTCTCGCCGGTACTTACGGATAGTTACCGCGCGGCATCGTAAATTATTGCCCACGCCCTGAAACTTTTAGTACCGCGTCGGGCATCGAGTTTCGGGATCCACGTGGATCCTCAAATGGACCGAGGGCTTTCTGCCTGGTCATCGCTCCCCTCGCTTTATTCTCACGGTAAGCGGAGTTCCGCTTGCGTAGTGCGTTCCGGGGGGCTCGCGGTGGGTCTAAAGAGACTCCTACCTTGCAATTTTAATTTTGTAAGATCTGGAAAGATAGTCGAGACTGACAGGTCGTATAGAGGATCGGAATGAAAACAAGTTGATCACAACAGTAGGAGTATTGGCCGCACAGCCTAAGACCTAGGCGTGTGAACCAGGGATCCCGGAGAGTTCGAGTTCAAATCTAAGGCAGTCTCCTAGTTATTTTTCGCCTCTTACAATTCAGAAGTGGGATAAAATCCGCTACCCCTCGAAGACAGTTGAGATTCATCCGCTACCCCTCGGAGAGGAGGGAGTTGAGAAGCAGCTGGCCGGTAGTGAAGCCTGAACATGGAGGTCGGGACGGACTCAGAGGAGTGAACCAACATGGAGATTGGGAAGGACTCGGAGGAGTGAACCAACATGGAGGTTGGGAGGGACTCAGAAGAGTGAACCAACATGGAGGTTGGGAGGGACTCAGAAGAGTGAACCAAAAATGGAGGTTGGGAGGGACTCAAGTGGAGTGAACCGACGATTTGGAGACATTCGGGGTCGAATGTAATGTCAGGCTGGCCGAGCTGTAAGATCTGGAAAGATAGTCGAGACTGACAGGTCGTATAGAGGATCGGAATGAAAACAAGTTGATCACAACAGTAGGAGTATTGGCCGTACAGCCTAAGACCTAGGCGTGTGAACCAGGGATCCCGGAGAGTTCGAGTTCAAATCTAAGGCAGTCTCCTAGTTATTTTTCGCCTCTTACAATTCAGAAGTGGGATAAAATCCGCTACCCCTCGAAGACAGTTGAGATTCATCCGCTACCCCTCGGAGAGGAGGGAGTTGAGAAGCAGCTGGCCGGTAGTGAAGCCTGAACATGGAGGTCGGGACGGACTCAGAGGAGTGAACCAACATGGAGATTGGGAAGGACTCAGAGGAGTGAACCAACATGGAGATTGGGAAGGACTCAGAGGAGTGAACCAACATGTAGGTTGGGAGGGACTCAGAAGAGTGAACCAAAAATGGAGGTTGGGAGGGACTCAAGTGGAGTGAACCGACGATTTGGAGACATTCGGGGTCGAATGTAATGTCAGGCTGGCCGAGCTGTAAGATCTGGAAAGATAGTCGAGACTGACAGGTCGTATAGAGGATCGGAATGAAAACAAGTTGATCACAACAGTAGGAGTATTGGCCGCACAGCCTAAGACCTAGGCGTGTGAACCAGGGATCCCGGAGAGTTCGAGTTCAAATCTAAGGCAGTCTCCTAGTTATTTTTCGCCTCTTACAATTCAGAAGTGGGATAAAATCCGCTACCCCTCGAAGACAGTTGAGATTCATCCGCTACCCCTCGGAGAGGAGGGAGTTGAGAAGCAGCTGGCCGGTAGTGAAGCCTGAACATGGAGGTCGGGACGGACTCAGAGGAGTGAACCAACATGGAGGTCGGGACGGACTCAGAGGAGTGAACCAACATGGAGATTGGGAAGGACTCAGAGGAGTGAACCAACATGTAGGTTGGGAGGGACTCAGAAGAGTGAACCAAAAATGGAGGTTGGGAGGGACTCAAGTGGAGTGAACCGACGATTTGGAGACATTCGGGGACGAATGTAATGTCAGGCTGGCCGAGCTGTAAGATCTGGAAAGATAGTCGAGACTGACAGGTCGTATAGAGGATCGGAATGAAAACAAGTTGATGACAACAGTAGGAGTATTGGCCGTACAGCCTAAGACCTAGGCGTGTGAACCAGGGATCCCGGAGAGTTCGAGTTCAAATCTAAGGCAGTTCCTAGTTATTTTTCGCCTCTTACAATTTGTTCTAAGCCTCGGTCGATCGCTGCGGCCACTCCGCTCGGCCTCTTACAGTTTGGCAGACGTGAAACGGCGCGGAGAAACTTGCTCCGGCTCCGTAAAAATCGCTTCCCCTTTTAACATCTCCGATTCTCGGTGTGTTTCTTCGCCGCGACTAAGAACCAGTACGGACCGGCATGAAACCGGTATGTCGCTTTAGGTCACGCCGGGTGGCCGGGCTGAAGAGGATCGTATCCGGAGTGCATCTCACGTGCGCGCGCGTCAGCCATCATCTTCCGCTCGCATGCTCGGCGATCTTTATTAAGAAATACAGAAACGCGGACGGACGTGTCTCGGTCCCCGGCTATCCCGTCTCCACTGGCCGATAATAACGCCGGACGTGGACCGTGTCGTGGACTTGGAGAACGCTCTCCGCGGCTCCTCGACCGCACGTCCGTAACGAGCGTGATATTCGAAGACGCGAACAATCCTCCTCGCTGCCTCGCTCTCGAAACAACCTGTAATTGTACTTAGCCTTCGAAAGACCACTCGCAATAACAGACTTGTGATTGCTATTGCTGAGTTCGAGACGCGTGACCGACCCGAGAGCGTTTCTTCATCTTCTTCCCTCGTCCCTTAAGGGGGGAGCCTGCTTTAGAACGTTGAAAATAAGGTATAATTTTACGAATTTGTTTGGAAAAACTATACAGCGGATTATTATAAAACTTTGATGCATTTATTAGTACATGTTTAAAGATAAAAAAAATTATTTTTTGATTTGAATATATCGCCTGTAGAGGTCGTCCTGGAGGCATCTTAGTGCAGTCGGCATTGTAAATTGGTGAGCATTCTCCTGCCTCCAAATTTCATCCAAACTGAAAAATTGAAATATTTTCTTGTTATTTATGAATTCCCATCGTCGATGAACCTTTAATATTCATAAAAACATTAAGTTAAACAATTATTTTTGCATGAAAAAGTTCAAAAACTGCCTAAAAATCGTACTTTTGTGTTCTAAGCTCCACCATTTGGCACTTTTCAACTTTTTTCTTCTCTCTTTGGTTCATCGACGATGAGAATTCATAAATAACGAGAACATATTTCAATTTTTCAGTTTCGACGAAATTTGGAGGCAGGAGAATGCTCACCAATTTGCAATGCCGGCGACGCGGCTGCACTAAGATTTCTCCAGGACGACCTCTACAAGCGATATAGTCAAATAAAAAAATAATTTTTTTTATCTTTAAACATGTACTAATAAATGCATCAAAGTTTTATAATGATCCGCTGTATAGTTTCTCCAAAAACAATTCGTAAAATATACCTTATTTTCAGCGTTCTAAAGCAGGCTCCCCCCTTAACTCGCGCCTCTTCCCTTCGTGGCTCCCTTCTTTCTATCTCTCTCTCTCTCTTTCTTTCTCATCTCGCTTCATCGGTATCGTCGTTGTCGTCCTCTTCGTTCCCTCTTTCCTCCCGACATCGATTCTCGTACGCTCGTTGTAGCTCGTGACTCGATGACGCGACCTCTGCGCACGAATCTCGCTTTGTCTTTCGCGGATGTACAGGGTGTTCCTGTCTGATCGTGCATCCCCTTTTTAAGGACGGATAACATGCGAGCAGCTGGGAGAAAGTTGTGGTTTCTCGTCAGGCAATTAAGATTGTGAATCAATTGCTCGCTGTCGATATGAATATAGCGTGATTAGATTATTATTAGATCATTGTACATTCAACATTCACGTCATTCACGGTTTCACCTTTCCAACTTACAATGTGTACGTGACATTTTGAGAAATAATTGTTATACTGTGGAATTTATTGACAAGCATATCAGGAAACGATTGTATGAGTTAAAACACCGAAATTCTGTTGTAAATGAGTGTGCGACTAGTAATGTGGATAGAGTTATTGATAGGAATAAAAATTTGATTAAAATACCATATGTTGGGTATATGAGTGAAGGTATAAAGAATAATCTTGGAAGGTTCGGATTTAATGTTATATTCATTGTACCGAAAAAGCTTGACTGCATAATTAAACGAGGAAAGGATACACTTGCGAATGAGTTAAATATGGGTGTAATATATAAAATTGACTGCAAAAATTGTGATTCGTGTTATGTTGGCCAGACGAAGCGGCACCTGAAAACGAGGATTAAGGAACACATGTCTAATATAAGGAAACATAGCGATAGTCACTCTGTGGTTAGTAAACACCGATTAGACAACGGACATGAATTTGACTGGAATGCAAAGATCATACATCGTGAAAATCTTTTCAAAAAACGTGAAATTGCGGAAATGTTTTACATAAAGCGTTGTTGTAACTCTATAAATTCGCAGAGGGATACTGAGAATTGGCCTGATGTCTACAATGATATTTTGATGATCGCGTAACCGGGAAAACACACTGTACGTGTTCTTCTATTGAGAAGGATGGTTGATTTTCGGAGGGTGTCTCTTTGTGCCCCTTTGTAGCAATGTTTTATTGTAATTGTAGAGTTTCGGTCGCCTTTTGGAAGTGAGTTGTTGTTGATTTTAGTAAATGCGATAAGATATTGTGATTTGTGTTTTGAATTGCAGAATGCGACTTGTTTACACTTGATAAGGACCGCAACCGACGGTCGAAACGTCGTGGTAAAATTTTGCCTATTGTATTGCCAGTTATGGTCGAAATACAGTGACCGGCATAATAAAGTGACCATCCTAATATGTCTATAGAAATTTCCTGAAAACTAATGTTTTTAATGGAAAATTATGGAACTATTGAGCTTTTTTAAAAGGTTATTATCACACTAAAGATTTGTGAAAAGAATCGAGACAGAATTTGGCTGTAACAAAAACTTAAAACTTTATTCTACCAAAACAAGCATTTTCATGTATGACAAAAAAAAGTGACCATTTTATAGATCTTAATATATATTTAAAAAAAACACAAAATTAGTATTTGGTATGGCCTCCTTTGGCTTTAATAACTGCCGTCAACCGTCTGGGCATACTTTCGGCCAGATTATGCAGATAATTGGGATCAAGATTTTGCCACGTTCGTTGGAGCGCATCGAAGTAATTATTTTGGTTTGTAACTTCGATTTTGCCCACTTTTTCATCCAAAATCGACCATAAATTTTCTATCGGATTCAAGTCTGGGGATTGCGGAGGCCAATCAAGTACTTTTATTCGGTTGGATTTTAAAAACGTCTTCGTTTTTTTGGCGGTATGCTTGGGATGGTTGTCTTCTTGTAAAATAAAATTGTCTTCCAAGCCTAATTGGATCAACGACACTTCTAAATTCTCACGTAAAATATCAATGTAAACATCAGCAGTCATGATGCCATTGATTTTTACTAGTTGACCCACTCCTTCCCAAGAAAAACAGCCCCAGACCATGATGTTACCTCCGCCGTGTTTCACTGTTTTCTGAAGGTGACGATCTTCAAGCTCCTCACCTCTTTTCCGCCACACACGAAGTCGTCGTTTGCATCCAAGAAGCTCGAACTTACTTTCGTCTGTCCACAGAACTCGTTTCCAGAAGTCCATGGGTTGATTTGCATATTTTATTGCAAATTCAAGTCGCTTCTTTTTATTCTTTTTATTAATTAACGGACGCTTACGTGCAAAACGGCTGTGTAAATCTGCTTCCCGCAATCTTCTGCGCACTGTTCGGTCAGAAATAGTTAGGTTAAACGATTCACGAAGATTCCTGACAGTTGTTTTCGGATCTTTCTTCACCATTCGTATGATATTTGCATCATCACGCCAAGTTGCACTTCGCGTTCTTCCTCTTCCAGGTTGATCGGCTACTGTTCCAGTGGTTAAAACTTTTTGATAAAGTTTCTGGACAGCGCTTTTACTGACTTCATATTTTTCGGCGATCTTTCGCTGCGAAACACCGCGTTTACAATCATTAATAATCAAGTTTCGAACTGAATAAGAAATTTGTCGATCAGTCATATTCACTGTCTTTCTATAGACTGCGTTGTTTTTAAAAACAAGTAAACAAGGAACTGCTAGTCACATGTCGCTACAAAAACATCCTTGGTTAACATTTGAGACGTGATACGCACCGGAACTCAACGAAGACCTACAAATTCTAAGGCGGTCACTTTTATTTGTCATGCATGAAAATGCTTGTTTTAGTAAAATAATGTTATAAATCTTTGTTACAGCAAACTTTCTCTCTTGATTCTTTTTACAAATCATTAGTGTGATAGTAAACTTTCAAAAAAGCTCAATAGTACCATACTTTTCTATTAAAAATATTAATTTTCAGGAAATTTCTATAGATATACGAGATGGTCACTTTATTATGCCGGTCACTGTATATGGATTAATCATTCACGTCATTAAGTTTCACAATTGCTGTGAAATTTCTAATTTCACTAATTATCATACATCGTCGCTTTCATCACTCACGTTTAATGTGGGTTCTCCACGCATCGTGCGGTTGAAAGGTGACATGATTAACTAGTGACACCCTGTACATGCACGAGGTGTTCCGATCGTGCGAAATGACTCGCCTGCGCGCCGACTGTCGTTCGGGACGATTTAACGGTGTAATTTGGCTCGTTTCGAGGATCGATAAATCAACGAATACTCTTCCGCGCGGAGAACGCAGCGTGCTATATCGAGGTACGGCTGGCTAAGCGTCCGCCTTAGCAGGCGAGTAGGTTGCCGACCTTATCTCGAGGCGCGCAAGCACGCAGCTTGATAAAGGCCCACGGTCGCTCCTCATTGTCGATTATCGCAGGCGGGGCCCGCATTGCCCCCATAACGCATTCCGTTCTGTCATGACGCGCATGTAATCGCGCTTAAAGTACTCTCCGGGTGTACCTGGAAGAGTATTCAAACAGATATCCATTAGTGAACACCGAACGAGGTCTCCTTTTGGCTCTCTTTGCCTTTCGCTCGATCCGAGCGCGTTGTTGGCTAGTCATCGATAGATCCTCGACAGCAGAGCAGCTTCTCTCTGGAGATGGAGAACTGGAGCAACTGGACGCGGAGAGAGGAGACCTGGCGGAAAATACCGAGTTAATTTTAACGCGCGTAATCGCTCCGCGCTTTTTGCCCGTTACGTTACGGAATATTATCCGCTGCCTGACCCGACCCGGCCGAGCGATGTAATAAATACGGATGTGTCTCTCGCGCGGCACATCCTCCGATCTTTCACACTTATCGAGCGGACGCGGACGCGCACGTACGTGCGCGAATTTGTCACCGGCGCCGAATCCCATAAATCTCGAGCATCTGCCGAGCATCGGTCGCGCGCGCGCGAGTACGTACGCGAGTGTAACTTACTCTGAAATTTATTAATGCCCGCGTGCTTGCAGCCCGTTCGTTTCTCGCTCGCTCACTCGCTTCTCCTTCGTCAGGCTCGAAGTCCATCCTGGCCCCGGCAGCGTCGTCGTGCCTCCACCCCGACGACTGGAATCGCAACGACGCACAGTGGGGAATTTTCGCTGAAACGTGGCCATAAGCCGAGGAATTATCAGATTTGCACAAAACTTGGTAGACTTATGTTTTCGAGGTTGCTGATCACGAATCCAATATGTAAATTTGCAAAAACAAAATGGCGGTTTTAATATAGTGTAGCGAACCATGAAATACTCATCAATATCGATATCAAAGAATGTTTTGGGGTTGCCGATTACGAATCAGATTCGAGAATGTCTGGAAAAATAATGTTAGACTTAATAATCGTACAGGGTAGAGTTTATTTTTATAAGTTTAAAAAAATAAAAACAAAAAAATACAAAATGTTACAAAATGTTTTATACAAAAATTTCATGGTACAAATGTCTCTATTTAATGACATCAATAAAAATTTTTTAAAATAATTTTTTTAAACAATTGTTTCAAAAATTTATGTAAACAATTATTTTTCAAAAATTTTATTAGCTTCATTAAATATGGGCGTTTTTACCATGAATCTTTCGTATAAAACATTTTTTGATATTTCGAATACTTTTCGAGATATATCGAGAAAAGTAATAAGGTGGTTGTAAAATAACCTTACAACAAGAGTAGCATATCTGCGGATCTATCGTAGCATGATACTATCGTAGCAGCTAATTATTGTGAATGTTAGTTGCTAATAGTATAGACTACAAGATGAAAAAGAAAAGAACGCGGGATCTAGTGGGATCTGCAACTAAAGTCTACACGAAGTAAATATTAATTAAGGAAAATATAAACTTTGTCGAACTATCGTTATGTGTCGTAAAACAAACACGACAAGCGTTATTTCAAAAATGTAAATAAGAAAAATCTTCTACAATCCTCCAGGAAGAGCATCCATTTTGCAGAACTTGATTATCACTTTTATTTACAAAGTTATTAACACTCAAAGTTCAATGAAAATATTCACGCAATGCGTGAGAAACGTGTGTCGCCCATAAAGGCCTACTTTAAACTGACATACCTGTTCGACTTAAAATAGTAGGGGACTAAGGGCAACGGGATTCTATCCAGGGAACAGTCCTTTATCGATTCTCAAGGATAATAGACCCTAACTCGAAACTTCATTTTGCGATTTTTGACCAGCTTCTTGATAAAATTCCCCACTGTGCGACGCGCGTTGTTGCACTTGGCGGATCGCGGCCGGCGGGGAGAGAGGGCAGAAGGTTTATGGTCTCGTAAATAAGGGAACGTAAAACCAATATGTCTGTTTTTTATGCGTCAAACAAAACCAAACCCCCGCGTGCAAGTGCGCGCGAGCTCTCTCCTTCTCTCTTTCTCTCGCGAGGAAGGAAAGGAGAGACAGAGAGAGAGAAAGAGAGAAGTTAGGTACGGCTCGTCTCTCCCTGCCAATGAGATGCCTCTCGAATGCATCTCGAGTGCGAGAAGGATGCATCCGAGGGAGCTTCTGGGCGAGGAGCGTTATACTCGAGCGCAAAACGATCGCCGATAAGGCTCGCCTAATTTATCGCCCCTCTTTCCCCCCGGGGTTAATGTACCGACCGAGGTATGCACCGAGGCGGCGTTCGACTACTGATTCGCACCATCGACCGTATCGGGTGGCGATTCGCCGAGCTGGCGGCTGCTGGGAAATTCCCTGATGATAGCTGCGCGCGAGCACGCCTGCAAATCGAGGGTGATCCTCTCGGAAATGGCTGGGCACCGGCCAAGGTTCGAGTTTTACGCGCGAATCTGCATCCGTGTCTCGCTTCTCCGCTCGTGCTTGTACACATCCGCCGCCCGGAACCTCGGCAGGAAACGTACATAGCTCCGCGAGTTTCATTTCCTTGATTCTACGAGTAATCAGGTTTTTTGAGTCGTCGACTCGCTTTCTCGATTGCATTGCTGTGACCGTTCAAAGGCGCCGTGTTCTTTCTGCGTTAATGCGTCCGATAATAAAATCGCCGCGAAAGCGTGTGTGCGGTTTGATAATATTGGGTCATTAAGTATGAAACTTTACAAACAGAACATAAACTTTTGCATTTTTTGGCACATGGACATGATTTATTTTCAATCGAAGTATACGCCCATGTTATCTACACACTTCTACCATTTTAGTGGTAGTTGGTCTATGCCTCTACTATAGAAGCCAGGAGTACGGGAATCGATGAAGTCGCGGAAGGCTGTTTCGACTGCCTGTTGAGAATTGAACAATTTTCCCACCAAGAAGTTCTCCAAATTCCGGAAGAAGTGATAGTCGGTAGGTGATAGATCTGGTGAATATGGTGGATGACGGAGAGTTTCCAATTCCAACTCCCGTAGCTTTGCCACGGTCAGTCGTGCAGTGTGCGGTCGAGCATTATCATGCAACAGGATTGGCATTGACCGATTGACCAATTTCGGTTGTTTAATAGCAAGTTGTTGCATCATTTCGTCCAGTTGCTTGCAATATACTTCAGTCGTTATCGATGTACGAGGTTTCATAAAGTTGTAGTAGATAACACCTGACCTGGACCACCAAACAGTCACCATAAGCTTCTTCTGTGTAATGTTGGGTTTCGCGTGATGTCTCGGTGGTTCATCAGCGTTCAACCACTGATGTGAGCGTTTACGATTGTCGTAGAGTACCCACTTTTCATCGCAGGTCACAATTCGATTAAAAAAAGATTCATTTTTGTGACGGGAAAGCAAAGAAAGGGAAGCCTCTAGACGTTGCGCCTGCTGCGCATCGGTCAATTCGTGCGGGACCCATTTGTCCAACTTCTTTATCTTACCAATTGCAGCTAAATGAACCAATATGGTGGGTATGGAAACATTGAATATCGATGCCAATTCACGTGTACTTTGAGATGGATCGGACTCTACTACGGCTCTCAAGTGATCATTATCCACCTTCGTCTTTGGTCTTCCACGTGGCTCATTAGCGAGGCTGAAATCTCCATCTCTGAAGTTTTTGAACCAATTGCCCACCGTTGCTTTAGTAGTTGAACCTTCACCAAATACAGCGTTGATATTACGAGCTGTCTCCGACCCTGTGGTTCCACGGCGGAACTCATATTCATATTGGGTCATTAAGTATAAAACTTTACAAATAGAACATAAACTTTTGCATTGTTTGGCACATGGACATGATTTATTTTCAATCGAAGTATGCGCCCATGTTATCTACACACTTCTGCCATTTTAGTGGTAGTTGGTCTATGCCTCTACTATAGAAGCCAGGAGTACGGGAATCGATGAAGTCGCGGAAGGCTGTTTCGACTGCCTGTTGAGAATTGAACAATTTTCCCACCAAGAAGTTCTCCAAATTCCGGAAGAAGTGATAGTCGGTAGTTGATAGATCTGGTGAATATGGTGGATGACGGAGAGTTTCCAATTCCAACTCCTGTAGCTTTGCCACGGTCAGTCGTGCAGTGTGTGGTTGAGCATTATCATGCAACAGGATTGACATTGACCGATTGACCAATTTCGGTTGTTTAATAGCAAGTTGTTGCATCATTTCGTCCAGTTGCTTGCAATATACTTCAGCCGTTATCGATGTACCAGGTTTCATAAAGTTGTAGTAGATAACACCTGACCTGGACCACCAAACAGTCACCATAAGCTTCTTCTGTGTAATGTTGGGTTTCGCGTGATGTCTCGGTGGTTCATCAGCGTTCAACCACTGATGTGAGCGTTTACGATTGTCGTAGAGTATCCACTTTTCATCGCAGGTCACAATTCGATTAAAAAAAGATTCATTTTTGTGACGGGAAAGCAAAGAAAGTGAAGCCTCTAGACGTTGCGCCTGCTGCGCATCGGTCAATTCGTGCGGGACCCATTTGTCCAACTTCTTTATCTTACCAATTGCAGCTAAATGAACAATATGGTGGGTATGGAAACATTGAATATCGATGCCAATTCACGTGTACTTTGAGATGGATCGGACTCTACTACGGCTCTCAAGTGATCATTATCCACCTTCGTCTTTGGTCTTCCACGTGGCTCATTAGCGAGGCTGAAATCTCCATCTCTGAAGTTTTTGAACCAATTGCCCACCGTTGCTTTAGTAGTTGAACCTTCACCAAATACAGCGTTAATATTACGAGCTGTCTCCGACACTGTGGTTCCACGGCGGAACTCATATTCATAAATCACACGAATTTTGGACTTTTCCATAGTTCTATAAAAAAGAATCCACCAATAAAACTAATGAAGATATTTGAACAAACAAATATGACATTTGAAGAGCGAACATACATCTATCACACTAACCTAACCTGATACTGACGTCTGGCGCCAAATTTGAGATAACAAATGTTAAAGATGGCGCTTTTACATTTGTAAAGTTTCATACTTAATGACCCAATATCATCGCGTGTCGATATTATCATTCCGCGTTGCCCTCCTCAGATGGATATCGATGCGAGACCTCGCATGCAGTGCCGCAGATCGTTATCCGGCAAACTGCACTCAGGATCTATGATCGAGCGGCGTCTCTCGGAATGCGTCGCCGCGAATCGCACCCGCCACAGCATCTACAAACTCCTCCAATCACCACTATACGAAAATCATCTGGTGGATCTGCCTCGGTGGTCTCCCGAGCATCACCTCGTGCGCGTCTCCGCGCACGATAGCGATGCAGTGATGCACGGTTCGCGTGTCCGCGGATTTTTCGCGCTTCCGGCCACCACGAGGCATCGGCCTTCCGATATAAATCGATGTAGCAACGAGATCGATCCTCGTTATCACGGACCGAGCGGCCGGGGCTCGGGAGGAGGAACGCGCGCCGAGAAACCTCTTCCTTCCCTGCTGCCTTTGTTTCTGCACGAGCATCAGATACTAGACGTCGCCTTATCGCCGGCCGTATCGGGCCCACGGCGAGGATGCAAGTATAGCGTTCCTCGTGTGCGTGTGTCTCAGATAAGATATCTTCCGGTCCGGGATACTTCTCTCTATGTTTCAGCTTTGGGTCTCGCGTCCGAAAGCCGCAATAAATAACTCGAGCCGATCGTTTGTTTTTTTGCCGATCGTTTCCACCCTCCCGTGCGTCCGTACGGATCGTTCGCGCGTGCGGATCGACGCGTTTTTCGCGACGGTACCATTCCGCAGCAGCGCGCGAGATAAATCATATCGCGTTCACGTTTCTTCTGCGTGTTTGCATACCTCGCGATAATTGCGTGCATGTGAAATTACCACCGATTACGAGATATGTATGCAGATAATGATTTTTCTGATCCGCGCCTAGCCTCGTGCGATTTGCAAAATTCATGCAACGCGATGGAACGTGGGATTGATTGATTACGTAATGTACAAGTCACACGACACGTTATACACGTGTGGACGCAACACGAGACATCCCATGCACCATGAAAAATACGAGTTCTTCGACCAACGCGCGATGGCGCGTCTCTAGACACGTGTCTCGAGACCAGTCGCGAGATACATATCAAAAAGAGAGAGAACCGGATCTGTATAATCATCGGATTAAAATTACGATGACGTTTCGCTTTCTCTATCCTTCTCCCTCTGTCTCAGTCTCGGTGGCATGGGAGGACCAGCGGTCACGATTTCGTGATGTGTAGGTCGGCGATGATGATACCCTCGGGCCGTTCGTGGAAACGGTAGCCTTGCTAGAGTCGCTTCTCCATCATAAGCCCATAGATCTGCATTCTTTTCGAGGGGATTACGGACTGCTGCCCTACGCATAATCCGGTGGCCGCGCGCGTGTAATTATAATACGTCCGCGAGTTAAATCGCCGGCTTCGCGCAGTTATTAGGGGTGTGATTTAGTTTTGAGGGTTTTTTTTGCTCAAAAACGCATGTATTTAAATATGATAATGAATGAATACCTTCATCAAAATATTTTCCTTCGTTTTCTATAACTTTTTCCCATCTTTCTGGCAAGAGATGGATTCCACCACGATAAAATGACTCTTCTTTTCAGTTGATCCATTCGTCGACGAATTTTCGCACTTCTTCCAAATTATCAAAGTGTGTATCCTCTAAAGCGTGTTGCATCCACCGGAACAAATAATAATCGCATGGAGCAATGTCCGAAGAATACGCGGGGTGCGGTAAGACTTGCCATTCGAGCTCTAATAGTGTTTGTTTCACTGACAACGCAACGCGAGGTCGAGCGTTGTCACGAAGAAGAATCACTTTCCGTCGTTTACTCGCAATTGGTGGTCGTTTTTCGTCCAATGCTTGCTTCAACTTGTACAATTGGTGTCGATAACCATCAGCCGTGACAGTCTCATGCGGATTTAACAGCTTATAGTACACTATCCCACCAAATACAGAGCATTACTTTTGAACCGTGAATATTGCGTCTCGGAGTGGATGTTGATGGTTCGCCTGGAACCACCCATGATTTTCTGCGTTTCGGATTATCAAAATAGATCCACTTTTCATCCCCAGTAACAATCCGAGAAAAAAGACTCTTCTTTTTTTGCCTGGCGATCAACGAAATGCAAATGTTCAAATGGCACTTTCCGATAATTGATGTCGAACCCATTTCCCTTCTTTCTGAATTTTTCCCATTTCATGTAAATGTTTCGTAACTGTTGTACGATCAACATTTAATGCTCTGGCAAGTTCTGAAGTGGATCGTGTTGGATTTTCGTGCAATAATGCTTGCAAATCTGCATTTTCAAGCTTTCTTGGTTGTCCCGAGCGTTCTTTGTCCTTCACACGTCTTAATTGATGGGGCAGAATCACCATAAGTTTCCACAAGAATTCTATAACCGTTAGCCGCAGTTTTCTTTTGATTAAAAAACAAAAGCAACGCATGTCGAAAATGCTGTTTCGGAAGTTGCATTTTTACGATGATATAAACACGACTGTTATTGCATCTATTGTTATAATGCTACTAAATGTCATGGATAATGTCAACACTGTAAGAAAGAACAGTTATCGGAAACAGCTATTGGAACAAACTGACACTACAGCCATCTGTTGCAAAACCCTCAAAACTATTAGGGGTGTTATTTAGTTTTGAGGGTTTTTTGCTCAAAAACGCGTGTATTTAAATATGATAATGAATGAATACCTTCATCAAAATATTTTCCTTCGTTTTCTACAACTTTTTCCCATCTTTCTGGCAAGAGATCGATTCCACCACGATAAAATGACTCTTCTTTTCAGTTGATCCATTCGTCGACGAATTTTCGCACTTCTTCCAAATTATCAAAGTGTGTATCCTCTAAAGCGTGTTGCATCCACCGGAACAAATAATAATCGCATGGAGCAATGTCCGAAGAATACGCGGGGTGCGGTAAGACTTGCCATTCGAGCTCTAATAGTGTTTGTTTCACTGACAACGCAACGTGAGGTCGAGCGTTGTCACGAAGAAGAATCACTTTCCGTCGTTTACTCGCAATTGGTGGTCGTTTTTCGTCCAATGCTTGCTTCAACTTGTACAATTGGTGTCGATAACGATCAGCCGTGACAGTCTCATGCGGATTTAACAGCTTATAGTACACTATCCCACCAAATACAGAGCATTACTTTTGAACCGTGAATATTGCGTCTCGGAGTGGATGTTGATGGTTTGCCTGGATCCACCCATGATTTTCTGCGTTTTGGATTATCAAAATAGATCCACTTTTCATCCCCAGTAACAATCCGAGACAAAAGACTCTTCTTTTTTTGTCTGGCGATCAACGAAATGCAAATGTTCAAATGGCACTTTCCGATAATTGATGTCGAACCCATTTCCCTTCTTTCTGAATTTTTCCCATTTCATGTAAATGCTTGGCAACTGTTGCACGATCAACATTTAATGCTCTGGCAAGTTCTGAAGTGGATCGTGTTGGATTTTCGTCCAATAATGCTCGCAAATCTGCATTTTCAAGCTTTCTTGGTTGTCCCGAGCGTTCTTTGTCCTTCACACGTCTTAATTGATGGGGCAGAATCACCATAAGTTTCCACAAGAATTCTATAACCGTTAGCCGCAGTTTTCTTTTGATTAAAAAACAAAAGTAACGCATGTCGAAAATGCTGTTTCGGAAGTTGCATTTTTACGATGATATAAACACGACTGTTATTGCATCTATTGCTATAATGCTACTAAAATGTCATGGATACTGTCAACACTGTAAGAAACAACAGTTATCGGAAACAAACTGACACTACAGCCATCTGTTGCAAAACCCTCAAAACTAAATCACACTCCTAATACATTGTTCCGGAATGAATTACTCGCACGGGACGGTAGAGCCCCCTTTAGAACGCTGAAAATAAGATATAATTTACGAATTGTTTTTGGAGAAACTATACAGCGGATCATTATAAAACTTCGATCCATTTATTAGTACATGTTTAAAGATAAAAAAAATTATTTTTTGATTTGAATATATCGCTTGTAGAAGTCGTCCTGGAGAAATCTTAGTGCAGCCGCGTCGCCGGTATTGCAAATTGGTGAGCATTCTCCTGCCTCCAAATTTCGTCTAAATTGAAAAATTGAAATATGTTCTCGTTATTTATGAATTCCCATCGTCGATGAACCAAAAAGAGAAGAAAAAAGTTGAAAAGTGCCAAAATGGTGGAGCTTAGAACACAAAAGTACGATTTTTAGGCAAAGTTGTTGAACTTTTGCATGCAAAAGTAATTGTTTAACTTAATGTTTTTATGAATAATAAAGGTTCATCGACGATGGGAATTCATAAATAACGAGAAAATATTTCAATTTTTCAGTTTGGATGAAATTTGGAGGCAGGAGAATGCTCACCAATTTACAATGCCGGCTGCACTAAGATGCCTCCAGGACGACCTCTACAGGCGATATATTCAAATCAAAAAATAATTTTTTTATGTTTAAACATGTACTAATAAATGCATCAAAGTTTTATAATGATCCGCTGTATAGTTCTCTAAAAAAATTCGTAAAATTATACCTTATTTTCAACGTTCTAAAGCAGGCTCCCCCCTTAAGGGATGCAGTGCACGCGGATCGATCATCGCGAAAAGCAACGTCCTCTCTTCTTTTTCTCTCGTCTCGTGTGATGATACATACACATGTCACTCCGGTATCTATGAGCCTTCGTATCCACGTATCACGAAGGAGAAAATGAACGGGGGAGAGAGATTTCGGGTTGCTCTTGTTTGGCGAACGTCATCCTCCATCCGGGTACCGTGGTGGACGCTCGCGATGATTTCGCATTATTTGTACCGCCGGCGCATCTCGCGGGCGCGCGTACCAGAAGCAACAAAGAGGAGAGACTTCTCCCGAAGGGAAGACAAGATTGCCTGCTGGTACATGGCAATGTGCAGAATCCCACCGATCCCCGCGTATCCCCGGCGCACGCGAGATAATATTAATCTTCGGTCTCTCTCCCGCTCCCCGCTTCGTGTCGTGCTTGCCGTGCCCCGTCCAGCGAGCCGACGCGACGGCGTGCTGCAGCACAAGCGTGGATGCCGGATTCTCTCCCGCCGGCAGCGGAAAATAGTGCTGGGTTTCGGGGTCGCGGGGTCACGTGCACGCGGCATGAAGCATCGCGTGGCTCCGTGGGATCGCACGAGCCCCGCGTACTCCGCTCTCGGTGCTGGTTGCTGTGCACGCACGCTTTTTTCACGCCCGTTGATTAGCCTCGTCGCGTCCGAGAAAACCATGATCTCGCCTTAATCCTCCAGGATTCCAAGGGAGGGTCAAATGTGATCCGAGGGATGAAGCGCCGCGGAATTTTGGGGCGCGAGATTTTGTTAGAGATTCCTGTGCTGCAATCCGCTTGAAATTCACAGGATTCACAGATTCATAGCTGATGAAGATCGAAAGTGCTTTCGATCGGAGTTCGCCAAGCCGCTCTCTAACTCGGTTACGGTTTACGCTCGCATAGGGAGAAGTTTGACTCGGAACGTGTCGCGGAATGTTTCGTGCCGGAAGTTTCGCGTAAACCTCACGAGATAAAGTTAACGAGGTCTGATAAGAACGTGTGCCTGAAACGCAACGCGTGGATACGAGCTGTGGCCTCGGCTACGTCGTAGTGTGGTTCGGCAGTATTTCACAATCAAAAGTTGTCCTTTGATCTTGCGGTTCTGCGCTGAAAACTTTTCTGATATTTATTTAAACATCGCAAGAATTCCGTTGACCGCGCCGCGTATCAAAAGTATCATCAGAGTATCATCATCTCGCGCGCCGATAGTGTGCCGCGCGTACACATACACGCACGTACGTACGCTACTCAATATCTTTAATATTGCTAAAGATATACTTGGCGTGAGACGCTGCTGCGTCTCTTGATACATCAACTATCATCAACGCACAGAGATACGCGCCGATTATTACGCGAAATAGCCTTCTGCGTGTGATGCGAGAGTAACGCGTGTACAAGTATGCACAAGAAGCTCCGTTCCCGAGTCGAAATTGTTATCCTACATTAAACCTGCAAGTTTCATTCAATTTGGAGAACCAATGCAGTACTCGAGATATAAGTGATTAAGTCCTTTGATACTACAAACTGTCACTTATTGCCACTTTCTCCGTTGTGAAAGCTCAAAAGAGTATCTACTTAGAACCTCTATAAAATCTTCAGGTCCTGTACTATAAACATTTCTAGGAAATAAATATTCAGAATTATTTAATATTCCATTATCATATTTACTTTACTTGCATTTAAGGTATATCTTAATTTCAATAAGCAATGTATTATATTAATTATATAATTTACTTAACTGCAGATATACAGTATGTATAATAAGCAAATTAATATTAAATATGATAATGGAATATTAAATAACTCCGAATCACAAAACAGACAACTTTATATAATATATCTTATTCGTATTGAATCTTACCAAACGTTATTATCACTGCATTGTACAATTCAAGAATTCGCATTGAAAATATCTCATTGTGGCAGTATTATAGATTATTAAAAAATGGCTATTTATATGTGTCGTAAACGTATTTACATGAACGTTTATTTATAATGGGCTACATTATAAGCCGTCCAATGCATTGAGGTACCTCTTTATTATCGAAGAGACTGCTATTTCTTCGGGCGTTAATTACCATGAACGATAAAACACGATGAAATAAATAACACAAATTTATCAATATAACCGCACTGACAGTCACTATGACATTCTGACATTCGCAACACGAAGTTCGAGCCAAGCGAGAGAACCAATCAGCATCGCGGAAAGGCGGCCTCAACTCTTCGATAAAAAAGAACTTCAAGAAATTAACACGCCTTGTAGAAAATTTTTGGATACACTTTAGAGGTTCAAAAGAGATTCTAAAGAGGAGGTAGGAGTTGTAAGGACGAAAGTAGAAATTGTATAGAACAACAAGATCGAATAAAGGCTAAAAGAAGGCGTTAGTAAATTCAAGATAGAACTTGTAGGCCAAGGAGCATTATTAGAGGCACAAGTGACTATGTAAGAGGTTCATAGTAGATCTTAAATTTCGACTCAGGTTCGTTCGATAAAAAAATGCCGTTTGTGATCCCCGCGCTCTTTTACGCGTGACGCTCGGCTTCGTGCACGCACACATGCGGAATACGACACGCACTTTCTTCCGAGACCGCGCGCCGATTTGCGATTCTGTCACTGTGAAGAAGCTCGCGTGCGCGTAATTTGTGGCTGCAGAGATTGACACGCTTCGTGTGTTCATCGCGACGCTCGTTGCTTCGGGAAAATAAATCAAAATTAATTGCTTTAATCACGTTTGAAAGAGAGGCGAAGCTGGCTGGGCTCTTGACGTCGATTCTCTAGAACGACACGCGTACACGGAGATATAACTACGTGTGTGAAGTTAGCCCCGCACTTTTTGAATTTCATCTTTTTCTTGATTGTGCTGAATTGTGCTACGTTTGTGCCATATTGTGCCGCAAACCGCAGTTCAATATCTCAAACCGTTTTCGAAAAAAAATAAAAAACGAAAAATTTGGTAGCCCCGCACTTTTCGAATTTTGCTGACTTTTTTTATCAATCTCTTTCCATTTTACCTATTACTTTCGATAGTCGTTCATTTTTCTTGACTAGCATAATTCAGCACAATTTACTAAATTCGATTATGTACCATGGTTTGGACGGTATGGAGTTTTGCATTTTTCTATTCCTAAACCCTAAGTTCCTATCAGCGACTGTTTTGCAAAATCCAGTAATCTGACGAAATTGTGTCATTAGAAAAAGTTGTGCTCGTCGATCGCAATCTGGTACAACCGAAAAAATTCGAAAATGTGAAATTTTTATTTCGCCCTCACCATTTTTTGGATAACTTTGACTAATCTTCACGATAATCCACGCTTCTTATGCATGTGTTTGGTAGATTTTGAGTAGCACAATCCAGCACAACTCGCAGAATTCGATTATCGTTCGCCGTTCGTAAGTTATAAGAGTTTGAAATTTTCTATTCCTAAAAAACCGTTACACTTCAGTCCTAACTTTCTCTGTACTGCGATATCTAACGGCTTGAGGAAATTTTGTCACTTGAAAAAGTTGTTGTACTACTCTAGTACAATCCGGCACAAGTGGAAAAAATTTGAAAATGTCAAATTTTTTATTCACCCCCACCCCTTTTTCATTAATAATTATCGACTCTCAAATTAATTTCCGAGTTTTATGCATGTCTCTCGTAGAGAATGAGTAGTACAACTCAGCACAACTCGCAGAAATTATATATTTGCCTTGCAATGTGATTTTATATGTTTTTTAAATTTATCTTTATGAATTTTTTTTATCGAAACGGAATGAAATATTCAAATTTTTCCAACGGCACAACACGGCACAAGTCAACGCCAATTTGGAAAAAAAATTTGAGCTTAATCGCGAAAAAGTGCGGGGCTACCAAATTTTTCATTTTATTTTTTTTTTCGAAAACGGTTTGAGATATTGACCTGCGGTTTGCGGCACAATACAGCACAAACGGAGCACAATGCAGCACAATTAATGAAAATTCAAAATTCGAAAAGTGCGGGGCTAACTTCACACACGTGATATAATCGCTGATTGAGACCAAGACGAGCTGGAGTACGCTCTTTGTGCAACGCACGCGTGTACGGACGGCGATTCACGGGTTCACGCCTGTCCGCTTGGACATACAGTTCGCTTCCTGCTGGTCCTCGCTTCCTTTCGAGATGGACACCGCGCGACCGAGGGATCCTTTCTTCGGTCCGTGGCCGGAAAAAATCGCATGTCGGATCGGCGATGAGCGGAACCTGCGGCATGATCGAGCCGCGTGAACAATAACGCGAGGAGGAAGAAAAAGATAAACCTGCACGAGCGACAGCGAGCAGGCAGCTGGCACACTTAGCGCGTTCGACGATGCGCGAAACGCCTCTGCTGGCATTCTTTTGGATACATTAGGGCCTCATTACAGGTTCGAAGAGGACAATAATGATCCTATATCAGCCTTTGCATTGTTCCGTCGTCGATTGCTTCAGTGTCTCCCGATCAGTCCCAGATGAGATTCTTTCTCCTTCGTGTTTGCTATGCGAGCGGCGCTGACGAGTTTCTTCGCGACATGAGAATCACTGTGCGCTGTACGAAAAAGATGATCAGATCGGAGAAGGGAGAGGGACTAATCATCAGGGGCTCGCGTGAAATAAAAATCACGCACGCGGAGAGACGCGGCGATTTTCGCCTGCCTCGGCTCGGGCGAAAATTAATTAAAAAGTAATTATGGTACACGATATGTGCTCTTAAATTAGTTTTCAATCTGCGTGCTCGGCCGCGAGATTAATATTGACGTAAGTACGAATTACTTGTCGCGGCTTTGAAGTCAGGTTTTCCGATCGATAATCGCGAAATCGCGCCGCGCGCCTTCCTCTCCGCCTTGCTTTTCAGCTTGCGAAACCTTACCTACGGTGCCCTAAAGGTCCATGTATCTTTCGTGCGAGGGCGCCTTAACGACTCTACCCCAGTCACTCTTCGCCAGTCGATCCTTAATTTACTCTCGAGGCTGGTTCCTGGAAGCTTTCGCCGCATAATTAATAAACGGGCGCCGGCTACGATTGCTAATTGCAGATTAATTAATCGCCCGGCCGAAATTTAATAAGACCACCGTAATTGATACGTGCCGAGGTTCACGCTCCGCTCGATAATTACTAATTATATAGCTGATTAGTCTGACCAGCTGACTCACTGCATCAAGCGAAATTATTATCCGGGAGGAATCATATTTTCGTTTTAAGACGGCCGCGTTAATCCACTTGCCTGCAAGAAGCGCGAATAATATTTTTCTCTGATTCTCAGATAACGCTCGCCCCCGACTAGAAATTTATCCAGTGGTCCTGATCAGGTTGACCTTATTTTATTATCAGGTCCTGATAAGGTAAATTCATCAGGACCTGATCAGTCATGTAACGCAGCACAATAGTTAGGTCCTTATCTGGATATCCTCATCAGGTTTATATCGGGTTGAATTATTAAATCCTTACTACCCAGACAGCACCAAGTCGTCTAAAGGATTACTAAAACTTGATATTTTCGGTGAGTGTAAGAGTCCTTAGAACATATACTACTAGTATATGTTCTAAGTAAGAGTCCAAAAGAAGAGAAGATTAGAGTACCGGATCGATTTTCCAGATGGTTAGGTTAGGTTAGGTTAGGTTATTTGTAAGGTGCTAATCAAATGTTTCTTGCGAGAACGTCACGCCTGACCTGGCCATCTATCGGTCGCTTAGTGAATCAGAGGCGGGAAACACACACTTGTGTTGATTTTTGTCTCTTATTGTTCCATAATCGAGTACATTGAAATGTATATGATATAAAAATAATTACTACTCGCAAATTAAGTGGAAATTACTATTCTTTCTACATTAAGTATATAACGTATTGGGTCGTCCGGAAAGTTCGTGCCGATTTTTAATAGATGGCGTTGGAATATGTCTGAATATATCAATGTTATTGAAAACATACGATTTATATACATATGCTTAAAGGTGACATTTCAACGCATCTTTAGGAAAAAAGTTGTTTGAGATAAATTGATTCGTGTCAATTTTGTACTCTTTTGAAGATGGAAGAAAACAAAGAACATTTTAGACACTTGATGCTTTTCTATTACCGGAAAGGCAAAAATGCCTCACAAGCAACAAATTCGATATGTTCTGTTTACGGAGAAGGCGCTTTAGCTGAAAGAACCGTACGTAAGTGGTTCGCTAAGTTTAGAGCTGGTGATTTTAACCTTAAAGACCAAGAACGCTCGGGCAGACCCTCTACTACTGATGATGACCAAATCAAGACACTGATCGAGAATAACCCACGCTACACAACACGTGAATTAGCAGAGATACTGAAAATATCGAAAACCACTGTCCACGATCATGTAGTGAAGCTTGGTTACGTAAGTCGCTATGATGTATGGGTTCCGCATAATTTGGCCGAAAAAATTTAATGGATCGCATTTCCATCTGCGACTCGCTGTACAAGCGCAACGAAAACGTACCATTTTTGAAGCAATTAGTGACGGGTGACGAAAAATGGATCATTTACAACAATGTAGAACGAAAAAGATCCTGGGATAAGCGAAATGAACCAGCATTAACCACTCCGAAAGCCGGCCTTCATCCAAAAAAAGTCATGCTCTGTGTCTGGTGGGATTGGAAAGGAATCCTATATTATGAGCTCCTACCACACAACCAAACGATAAATGCAGATAAGTACTGCTCGCAACTGGACGAATTAAAGACAGCGATTCAGGAAAAACGTCCAGAATTAGCTGATAGGAAGGGCGTCGTGTTCCATCAGGACAATGCCAGACCTCATGTTTCTTTGACTACCCGACAAAAATTGTTGGAGTTTGGCTGGGATGTGCCACCTCACCCACCGTATTCACCAGACATTGCACCTTCAGACTTTCACTTATTTAGGTCTTTGCAAAATTCTCTTAGCGGCAAGAACTTCAACTCTTTGATCGACATAAAAAACCACCTTGAGGAGTTTTTCGCCGAGAAACCTAAGAAGTTCTGGGAGAATGGAATCTTCCAGTTGCGTGAAAGATGGACGAAGGTTGTGAAACAAAACGGTGCATACATAAGTCAATAAATATTGATCGACATAAAAAAATGTTGCCTTTGAATTTTCCTTCAAAATCGGCACGAACTTTCCGGACGACCCAATACATATGCTTAAAGGTGACATTTCAACGCATCTTTAGGAAAAAAGTTGTTTCAGATAAATTGATTCGTGTCAGTTTTGTACTCTTTTGAAGATGGAAGAAAACAAAGAACATTTTAGACACTTGATGCTTTTCTATTACCGGAAAGGCAAAAATGCCTCACAAGCAACAAATTCGATATGTTCTGTTTACGGAGAAGGCGCTTTAGCTGAAAGAACCGTACGTAAGTGGTTCGCTAAGTTTAGAGCTGGTGATTTTAACCTTAAAGACCAAGAACGCTCGGGCAGACCCTCTACTACTGATGATGACCAAATCAAGACACTGATCGAGAATAACCCACGCTACACGACACGTGAATTAGCAGAGATACTGAAAATATCGAAAACCACTGTCCACGATCATGTAGTGAAGCTTGGTTACGTAAGTCGCTATTATGTATGGGTTCCGCATAATTTGACCGAAAAAATTTAATGGATCGCATTTCCATCTGCGACTCGCTGTACAAGCGCAACGAAAACGTACCATTTTTGAAGCAATTAGTGACGGGTGACGAAAAATGGATCATTTACAACAATGTAGAACGAAAAAGATCCTGGGATAAGCGAAATGAACCAGCATTAACCACTCCGAAAGCCGGCCTTCATCCAAAAAAAGTCATGCTCTGTGTCTGGTGGGATTGGAAAGGAATTCTATATTATGAGCTCCTACCACACAACCAAACGATAAATGCAGATAAGTACTGCTCGTAACTGGACGAATTAAAGACAGCGATTCAGGAAAAACGTCCAGAATTAGCTAATAGGAAAGGCGTCGTGTTCCATCAGGACAATGCCAGACCTCATGTTTCTTTGACTACCCGACAAAAATTGTTGGAGTTTGGCTGGGATGTGCCACCTCACCCACCGTATTCACCAGACATTGCACCTTCAGACTTTCACTTATTTAGGTCTTTGCAAAATTCTCTTAGCGGCAAGAACTTCGACTCTTTGATCGACATAAAAAACCACCTTGAGGAGTTTTTCGCCGAGAAACCTAAGAAGTTCTGGGAGAATGGAATCTTCCAGTTGCGTGAAAGATGGACAAAGGTTGTGAAACAAAACGGTGCATACATAAGGCAATAAATATTTATCGACATAAAAAAATGTTGCCTTTGAATTTTCCTTCAAAATCGGCACGAACTTTCCGGACGACCCAATACATTATAATATAATAAACTACGTATGGTCCGATGTAGGACCAGATGTGGGAAACCTTTACCTCTAAATTTTAAAAAATATCAGGATGAAGGAATAAGATCCTTAGTAGGTACTAATAATGTAAACCTCAACAAAATTTGTACTTTGAAATATCAGGCATAACGTAAGAAGGTCCTAATATGTTCCTTATTATTTTAACCCTAAAAAGGTCATACATATTTGAACCTGATGAGGATATTCTTAGGTATACCTTATTCAGGATTACCTTACGCCAACCACGTCAGGTCCTTATAACATATTAGGTAAACCTGACAACATTTCTAGTCGGGCCGGAGCATATAATTCCTCGTTGGACATTAATCGAACGACCATCAATTGTATCTACCTGTTCTCGAAGCAAAATATCTAAAATCGCATCAATGTGATATCAAGTACCTATTTTTAGTAACGAAGAAAAATTATCTCCAACAAGAAAGCAGGTAAGGCGTATTCTGCCACGTGCCGTAAAAGTTTTCCGCTCGCTCGATGGGGTACCACAAAATTACGCTTCGTCGCAGTAATAGGCGAGGTCGATCGCAGCATCCCTCTCGGAGGAACCGTCTCGCCGGCTGCGGCAGAACGCTCAAAGCCGTATATTGTCTCCCAGCAACGTTCCACTTCGTCAGACTCGAGAGGAGGAATCCTTTGTGTCTGCTAGTGACCGGCCAGGAGCTTTCTTTTTTTCGGCGAACTTAATATCAGTGCTACCGATGGTAGAAAGTGTTTCGAGATCGGCTGAGCGAAAGGGCACACAGATCGAGAGGAGTAGAAGGAAGGGAGGAAGAGGGGAAGGAGGAGAAGAAATAGAAGGTGCAGGGGAGATAATTTTAGCGAGTCACCCGCGTGATGATACTCCTGCGCGTTTCTCACGTCTCACGTCGCCGGCACGATAATAGCCACCACGTGGTGGCTATTAAAGCTCTTTGAAGAGAGAGAGAGAAGCTCGCGCAGAACGTTACCGTGGCCGAGACGTTCGCGGCTCGCGCAAGTAAATTACCCGCCGTAGGCACGATGCCGCCATAAAGCACCGCGCAAATTAAGTAGCCACGAAAGGAGGGAATATCGTCGTTAGTGGCGTACAGAAAGAAAGTCCGCCTTCGTGTCGCCGCCGGGAGAAATGCACGGGGAAAAGTACCATTGCGTTCCATGAACCGACTTGGTGGTGCGTTAAGTTTTACCTCCAAGCTGCGTTGAAACTCGTTCGATTGTAATACAAAAATGAGGGTTTATTCGGAAGAAGGAGATGCAGAATGAAACGAAGAGCACGTTGCAAGTTGTTTCATCAATACTTTGACGTGAATAGGAATTTTCACATTTTTATAGGGCTGTTTCACACGTTTTCGCAGAGATTAGTACATTCGCGAGTCTCGACGAATGATGTAAATTTGAGAGACCTTTTCCTCGATATCTGATTAACGTGTTTCACGCGCGAGCGTTTAACACATTTGCCACCAAGTGTACTTTAGCTAACTTTCCGTTCGTGCCGACTGAATAACTAATTGTAAGATTTACTGTAATATATTTATTTCCATAATTTTAATAAGTATTAGGAGTGTGATTTAGTTTTGAGGGTTTTGCAACAGATGGCTGTAGTGTCAGTTTGTTCCAATAGCTGTTTCCGATAACTGTTGTTTCTTACAGTGTTGACATTATCCATTGACATTTAGTAGCATTATAGCAATAACAGTCGTGTTTATATCATCGTAAAAATGCAACTTCCGAAACAGCATTTTCGACATGCGTTGCTTTTGTTTTTTAATCAAAAGAAAACTGCGGCTGACGGTTATAGAATTCTTGTGGAAACTTATGGTGATTCTGCCCCATCAATTAAGACGTGTGAAGGACAAAGAACGCTCGGGACAACCAAGAAAGCTTGAAAATGCAGATTTGCAAGCATTATTGCACGAAAATCCAACACGATCCACTTCAGAACTTGCCAGAGCATTAAATGTTGATCGTACAACAGTTACGAAACATTTACATGAAATGGGAAAAATTCAGAAAGAAGGGAAATGGGTTCGACATCAATTATCGGAAAGTGCCATTTGAACATTTGCATTTCGTTGATCGCCAGGCAAAAAAAGAAGAGTCTTTTGTCTCGGATTGTTACTGGGGATGAAAAGTGGATCTATTTTGATAATCCGAAACGCAGAAAATCATGGGTGGATCCAGGCGAACCATCAACATCCACTCCGAGACGTAATATTCACGGTTCAAAAGTAACGCTCTGTATTTGGTGGGATAGTGTACTATGAGCTGTTAAATCCGCATGAGACTGTCACGGCTGATCGTTATCGACACCAATTGTACAAGTTGAAGCAAGCATTGGACCAAAAACGACCACCAATTGCGAGTAAAGGACGGAAAGTGATTCTTCTTCGTGACAACGCTCGACCTCACGTTGCGTTGTCAGTGAAACAAACACTATTAGAGCTCGAATGGCAAGTCTTACCGCACCCCGCGTATTCTCCGGACATTGCTCCATGCGATTATTATTTGTTCCGGTGGATGCAACACGCTTTAGAGGATACACACTTTGATAATTTCGAAGAAGTGCGAAAATTCGTCGACGAATGGATCAACTGAAAAGAAGAGTCATTTTATCGTGGTGGAATCCATCTCTTGCCAGAAAGATGGGAAAAGGTTATAGAAAACGAAGGAAAATATTTTGATGAAGGTATTCATTCATTATCATATTTAAATACACGCGTTTTTGAGCAAAAAACCCTCAAAACTAAATCACACCCCTAATAGTTTTGAGGGTTTTGCAACAGATGGCTGTAGTGTCAGTTTGTTCCAATAGCTGTTTCCGATAACTGTTCTTTCTTACAGTGTTGACATTATCCATGACATTTAGTAGCATTATAACAATAGATGCAATAACAGTCGTGTTTATATCATCGTAAAAATGCAACTTCCGAAAGAGCATTTTCGACATGCATTACTTTTGTTTTTTAATCAAAAGAAAACTGCGGCTGACGGTTATAGAATTCTTGTGGAAACTTATGGTGATTCTGCCCCATCAATTAAGACGTGTGAAGGACAAAGAACGCTCGGGACAACCAAGAAAGCTTGAAAATGCAGATTTGCAAGCATTATTGCACGAAAATCCAACACGATCCACTTCAGAACTTGCCAGAGCATTAAATGTTGATCGTACAACAGTTACGAAACATTTACATGAAATGGGAAAAATTCAGAAAGAAGGGAAATGGGTTCGACATCAATTATCGGAAAGTGCCATTTGAACATTTGCATTTCGTTGATCGCCAGGCAAAAAAAGAAGAGTCTTTTGTCTCGGATTGTTACTGGGGATGAAAAGTGGATCTATTTTGATAATCCGAAACGCGGAAAATCATGGGTGGATCCAGGCGAACCATCAACATCCACTCCGAGACGCAATATTCACGGTTCAAAAGTAACGCTCTGTATTTGGTGGGACAGTGTACTATGAGCTGTTAAATCCGCATGAGACTGTCACGGCTGATCGTTATCGACACCAATTGTACAAGTTGAAGCAAGCATTGGACCAAAAACGACCACCAATTGCGAGTAAAGGACGGAAAGTGATTCTTCTTCGTGACAACGCTCGACCTCACGTTGCGTTGTCAGTGAAACAAACACTATTAGAGCTCGAATGGCAAGTCTTACCGCACCCCGCGTATTCTCCGGACATTGCTCCATGCGATTATTATTTGTTCCGGTGGATGCAACACGCTTTAGAGGATACACACTTTGATAATTTCGAAGAAGTGCGAAAATTCGTCGACGAATGGATCAACTGAAAAGAAGAGTCATTTTATCGTGGTGGAATCCATCTCTTGCCAGAAAGATGGGAAAAGGTTATAGAAAACGAAGGAAAATATTTTGATGAAGGTATTCATTCATTACCATATTTAAATACACGCGTTTTTGAGCAAAAAACCCTCAAAACTAAATCACACCCCTAATAGTTTTGAGGGTTTTGCAACAGATGGCTGTAGTGTCAGTTTGTTCCAATAGCTGTTTCCGATAACTGTTCTTTCTTACAGTGTTGACATTATCCATGACATTTAGTAGCATTATAACAATAGATGCAATAACAGTCGTGTTTATATCATCGTAAAAATGCAACTTCCGAAAGAGCATTTTCGACATGCATTACTTTTGTTTTTTAATCAAAAGAAAACTGCGGCTGACGGTTATAGAATTCTTGTGGAAACTTATGGTGATTCTGCCCCATCAATTAAGACGTGTGAAGGACAAAGAACGCTCGGGACAACCAAGAAAGCTTGAAAATGCAGATTTGCAAGCATTATTGCACGAAAATCCAACACGATCCACTTCAGAACTTGCCAGAGCATTAAATGTTGATCGTACAACAGTTACGAAACATTTACATGAAATGGGAAAAATTCAGAAAGAAGGGAAATGGGTTCGACATGAATTATCGGAAAGTGCCATTTGAACATTTGCATTTCGTTGATCGCCAGGCAAAAAAAGAAGAGTCTTTTGTCTCGGATTGTTACTGGGGATGAAAAGTGGATCTATTTTGATAATCCGAAACGCAGAAAATCATGGGTGGATCCAGGCGAACCATCAACATCCACTCCGAGACGCAATATTCACGGTTCAAAAGTAACGCTCTGTATTTGGTGGGATAGTGTACTATGAGCTGTTAAATCCGCATGAGACTGTCACGGCTGATCGTTATCGACACCAATTGTACAAGTTGAAGCGAGCATTGGACCAAAAACGACCACCAATTGCGAGTAAAGGACGGAAAGTGATTCTTCTTCGTGACAACGCTCGACCTCGCGTTGCGTTGTCAGTGAAACAAACACTATTAGAGCTCGAATGGCAAGTCTTACCGCACCCCGCGTATTCTCCGGACATTGCTCCATGCGATTATTATTTGTTCCGGTGGATGCAACACGCTTTAGAGGATACACACTTTGATAATTTCGAAGAAGTGCGAAAATTCGTCGACGAATGGATCAACTGAAAAGAAGAGTCATTTTATCGTGGTGGAATCCATCTCTTGCCAGAAAGATGGGAAAAAGTTATAGAAAACGAAAGAAAATATTTTGATGAAGGTATTCATTCATTATCATATTTAAATACATGCGTTTTTGAGCAAAAAAAACCCTCAAAACTAAATCACACCCCTAATAAATATTATCAAGTTGTTTACGAACGCGCTTTGTCTCTCTCTCTCTCTCTCTCTCTCTTTGTCATGCTTTGCTATTATTATAAAACAGTCATCATCCTACAAATGCAAGTAACATTTATTGCACGTCGGCCACCGGTGACCGGCACGGCGGTGAATGTGTCAAGTGCGGTCTTGCACGGCACATAAAGCACCGCGCAAATCAAGTGGCTGGGAAAGCGGGAACGAGGAACGTCGTTAACGTTCGGATACCGAAAGAAAGCGCGACGTCTGGCGTCGTCGGGCGGAGAAAACGGCGCCGACCGTAATTTTCGTGGAAATTATTTATTACCGCTAGCAACGGCTGCTGCTGCTGCTGCTTCTAGCGCCCCGTAAATTACCGTCCCGGACGCTGAATTTTTACACCGTCTAAGTATTATTTGGTAATTAAGTTTTACTCGTCATTATGCCTGCACGACCCCGAAACGACGTCCATCCGTGAAGAACGAACCTGCACTGTACCGTAAGTCGTAAAAAGTCGCAGGGGAATGTCGTTAAAATACAGAAGCAATGAATATCGCGGGTTCTCTCGGTGTGATATCGGCGATCCACCGTTTCCTGGTCGTTTTAGTGCCGAGACTTTATAATGGTGTCGCGCGAAAAAGCGAGGAACTCGCGCGTGTAGCGAAGGCTAAATGACCAGCGCGCGAGACTCGTCGACGTGTAGCAATTTCTTGTTGGCTTTAACGCGACAGAATCTCGTACTACGTGCGCAGTACGCGCGAATGCATAACGACGCACTTCAGCCAAGTATTCCGTACATTCGCATCGCGTTCGATGCAGGCGTGCGCAATGGTGCGTCCTCTCGCGATTTGCACGCGTTTGTTGTTCCGTTTCACGAACACTCGAGTCTTCAGCAACATTAATCAGGGCGTGTATTGCAGCTAGTACGTTATACGCACGCGTTGCATGATTTAAATTCTTTCCGGATGACAATGTGGGTGCATGCTGTCAGTGGCTAACGCGACATCCCAGAAAGACCACGTTGTCGCAGTAACGTTATCGGCCTCATCAAACATCCTCTACATTGTATCGCGCCGCGTTTTCCAACGTTGTCACGGCACGTGGCAGCGTGCGTGACATACGAGCTGCGATAATAGAGATTGCGTTACGTAACCGTCAGTGGCTCCACAAAATTCACGTTTGACCACGTCCAACCACGCCTCCTAGTGTACTTGCTTAGTTATTAGAATACGGGGTAAATCTACCGATTAGCGAACCCACCTCCTATCACCTTGTCCTTGACATATATTATAGAGGTCACCCTCCTGAGTAACATTGTGCAAGTTTTAACCGTCGATCGTTGTTTACTAAAAAGTTATTAACAAAAGAAATTTTGCAAATATAGTAGTTATTTTGAATATTGAAAGATATAAAAGACGAATATGTATATGAACGAAGGAAGGAAAGTCATTTAAAGCAGTGAATCGTTAATATATAGAACAGTTTCTTTTAATATAAGTACAAAGTATTCTTCACTTTAACCAAAAGCATAAACAGTTAAATACAAAGTATTCTCTGCTTTAACCTAACCTAAACTAACCTAACCTAACCTGGTTAGGTTATATTTTCCGAAACTGGAGCCTCGGACAGCTCGTTTTCAGCCCGCTTCGCGGGAGGGCGGGGGCAGGGGCTTCGCCCCCCCCCCGCCGGAATCCGTGCCGTGTACCAGGTGATAAAAATCTGTACGGTAAAATCTGTTACACTGGTTCTGGCGGGGGGCGGGGGGCGAAGCCCCTGCCCCCCGCCCTCCCGCGAGGCGGGCTGAAACCGAGCGTATGTGTCCGGGGCTCCAGTTTCGGAAAATATAACCTTTTGCTTGTTGTGGACGGCTGAAAATTCATGCAAAATCATTAAACTTCTTTTGTTAATAACTTTTTAGTAAACAACGACCGACGGCTAAAACCTTTTGAAGGTCACTCAGGAGGGTGACCTCTATAATATATGTCAAGGACAAGGTGATAGGAGGTTCGCTAATCGGTAGATTTACCGAATACGGTATATGATTCCGATTAGAAGGAAATTTTTATTATGCAGAAATAAAGTGCTTATATAGCGATCCGATGTCGACCCGACCCGTGTACCTTGCACACGCACGCGACCGTCATCTCGCTGGAATTCCGCTCGGCTGGCGCACGCTTCGTGCGGCTCGTTCTCTCCGTGTCACGCTCGTTTTCGCTCATCTCCTCCCCTCAGCCGGCGGCACTAACCAGCGTGCAAACTTCGGCCACCTTCCACGTTAATAATGACACGGGTAAACGGAGGATCGACGTGCGAGCAGCGCACGCGGCCGCGTAGCGCGCGCGGCGCGAAGCGCGTCGCGCGTGACCGGACTGAGCAAATTTGCTTTGGACGCTTTCGAGGCTCGGGGCCGTGCGAGTCCCATGTGAATTAACGAGGATGCGGACGGATCGGTCGCCGGCTGGAATCGTCTCCGAGGAGGACTCTCGAGCAGTGGGAAAGTCGTTGGAAAAACGCAGGTATCACCGACTGCAGCGTAAGCAGCAAGATAGCCGCTGCGTCATATCGGCATTTCTTCATTCTCATCTTGTGGCGCTTGGCAATATCGATCATTGCTGCGTCCAGCTAATTGGCGGCAATTTTTACACGCACACGGTATTCTTACGTGACGAACGATAAATCGATAAGTCGCTTTCCAGCGGAACTTCGTCGTGCTTCTGCGCGGCCATTAGCCACGCGCAATCCCACAAACGCCTCGCGCCTCTGGCCGATTACGTATCTCGGCGCTTTTTATATCTCGATCCAACGACAGGCTCACGTGTTACGCACCTCCACATCGATGAACATCGAGATACCGCTATCAATGTCACCCGAGTGTTGCGTCAATCGAGCAGGGCGCTCCCCGCCCGAGACGTGATTCACGCGGAACGCGACACCCCGCGATCGCGCGTAATTTTATCTCCCGTTCCTCCGCGTACATGTAAGGGTATCGCAAAAATAAAGAACATCGGGGAAGAGGTGGGGAGAGTACGAAATTGCCGCGGTCAGATAAGGTTTTCACCCACGCGACGCGGCGAACGCGCGGACGGCACAACAGCCCAGCAATCGCCGTCACGCGCGCGGATTTCTGAGTTACGGTTATTCCGTTCCGGTGGCGATGCGATAGCGCAGGATACATATCCAGGTTTATGAGCGTCCGGCTATCGAAGGAGCTCGGCCATCTCGGGCGCGGTGCCATCGGGAGAGGAAATAAAACGGAGCGCTTATCGGCGCGGCGTGTCGACAATGCCCGGCTTTATTAGCACGGCGATAACCCGGGAGGCACGTTGTCGCTTAATGGTTTAACGAGCGCCGGAGCCGCGTATCGCCTCGCCGTGGCCCAAATTTCTTTCCCGCTCCTACTCCGCGAAGCGTACTCCGTACGACGGAGTGCTGCTTCCTTCGTGGGAGGCGTTTCGTGAGGAACTTATCGCGCCGTCGTCGTTTGCGCGCGACGAATAAAAAGCACGCGCGTATGATATCGTCGAGTCACGCGCGCTTTATCGCACGCGGAAAGTTGCGGAAAGTGATTTATGCGAAAGGCAAACGATCTTGATCCTGAATCCAGCGTTAAGAGGATCCTGGAGTGGCCAGTGAACTCCGTCGCGGCGTCTGAATTACCGGCGGAATCGATGATTTTCCTGTATTTTCTTTTTATTGAATTCACAGAATGAAAAATCCTTTTCCACGATGAAAGTACACACAATAATGTAATGTGAAAAGCAGGACTTAACTTTCCAAACGGAAAAAAATCACAATTTTTTATTCAGCCACGATTTCACAGGCATACGTAGGCACGAAATGATCACGAATCTTTCTGCACTAATTACTTTTACACTAGGCTTCTAAACTCATTTCTAAAAGCTTCCCCATATTCTTTCATTTTGTTCCGTCCTTGCGATTATCGAAATTTGGCCACACAAACTGCAAAACATTTATATTAAGAATATTAATGTACGAGGTGACGTCACAATAAGCCGATAATAAAACTGTAAATTTTTTTTGTCGTTTTTAACATAAAGTCGAGTTTCGCTCAGTATATTTCTTTGTATACTTTAATCGTGGAGAAGGATTTTTCATTCTATACAATCATTAAAGAGTAATTAGTACAGTAAGATCGACCAATTCTGCCGGTAATACAGACGACTCCAGGATCCCCTTAACGGTTCCTTTTTGAAACGGGAGATTCCTTGCACTCGCCGCTTATTAAACGGCGTATCTATATATGCATTTTATCTATTTGCATTTTGTTGAAAATTGTTCTTACAGTTTGCGCAATAATTATTGAGATATTCTATAACGTTCCGATCTCCCACGTACAGTCGTCTTGCTCGTTTGTCCCAGTTTGTGAGCGACGTTTGCATTTGACGCGTGCCTTTGTCAAGCTGCCTGAGCACGCGCAAAAGTTTCCGCAGTTCCATAAGCGCACGCGAGGCTTTCAGCGCGGTTTCGTAATCATCCGCATTGTCCGTGGATTGACGTACCGCCATAAATTATGCGGCAACGGGCGAGACGCGCGAGATTTAACGAGGTTCCCCCGTAAACAATCTTAACGAGGCGTTCAAAGTCCGTGGAGGGTGTCACGTGCCGGTTCGCGGCTAATCAAACGATATCGGTATCTCGCGGCCGCGCGGGGATCCGCGCGCGCCTTCGCTTTGGCGTTAATCGTTATCGCGTTAATTGCCGCTCTCCCCTGGGGAGCGTGTCGCAAGAGGTCGGACAGGCCATGGAACTTGAACGCGGATCACGAAACGACCGACAGATAAGTCGAGAAAGCGCGATTTTTCTGACTGTCGGCGTGCAAGCGGGTACGTGCCGATTCTTACGCACCGATACCTCTCGATTCCCCCGTTGCAATTATGCAAATTGCAATTGCGCAAATGCGCACCGCGACACGTGCCACAAATGTGATTCCGCGAGCGAGCTCCCGCGGGGCGATTTTTTCGCGGACAACGATTACGCAATGCCGATCACGCTGATACGCGACTGGAAAATTTCCTTCGCGCTCGCGCGCCTGAGTCTGGCGTCTGCAGTCTCGCGCTGATGCAACCGCGCGTTATCAGACACTCGCTGTTTGAATAATACGCGGGTTTTTCCCCTCGCGCGGATACTTAACATCGTGCATTAAATTAAGTTAATTGGCTGTGTTTGTTTACGCGTTTACGTTCGATAAACGTAATTATGCTAGATACGCGACTCTGGAAACGGATCTTTCCCAGCGAGCGAGCGACATCACCGCGATTGACGCAGCTTCGTGCATCCGTTCCTGATGTAAGATCTGGAAAGATAGTCGAGACTGACAGGTTGTATAGAGGATCGGAATGAAAACAAGTTAATCACAACAGTAGGAGTATTGGCCGTACAGCCTAAGACCTAGGCGTGTGAACCAGGGATCCCGGAGAGTTCGAGTTCAAATCTAAGGCAGTCTCCTAGTTATTTTTCGCCTCTTACAATTCAGAAGTGGGATAAAATCCGCTACCCCTCGGAGAGGAGGGAGTTGAGAAGCAGCTGGCCGGTAGTGAAGCCTGAACATGGAGGTCGGGACGGACTCAGAGGAGTGAACCAACATGAAGATTGGGAAGGACTCAGAAGAGTGAACCAAAAATGGAGGTTGGGAGGGACTCAAGTGGAGTGAACCGACGATTTGGAGACATTCGGGGACGAATGTAATGTCAGGCTGGCCGAGCTGTAAGATCTGGAAAGATAGTCGAGACTGACAGGTCGTATAGAGGATCGGAATGAAAACAAGTTGATCACAACAGTAGGAGTATTGGCCGTACAGCCTAAGACCTAGGCGTGTGAAACAGGCATCCCGGAGAGTTCGAGTTCAAATCTAAGGCAGTTCCTAGTTATTTTTCGCCTCTTACAATTCAGAAGTGGGATAAAATCCGTTACCCCTCGAAGACAGTTGAGATTCATCCGCTACCCCTCGGAGAGGAGGGAGTTGAGAAGCAGCTGGCCGGTAGTGAAGCCTGAACATGGAGGTCGGGACGGACTCAGAGGAGTGAACCAACATGGAGATTGGGAAGGACTCAGAGTAGTGAACCACCATGGAAATTGGGAAGGACTCAGAGGAGTGAACCAACATGGAGGTTGGGAGGGACTCAGAAGAGTGAACCAAAAATGGAGGTTGGGAGGGACTCAGAAGAGTGAACCAAAAATGGAGGTTGGGAGGGACTCAAGTGGAGTGAACCGACGATTTGGAGACATTCGGGGACGAATGTATTGTCAGGCTGGCCGAGCTGTAAGATCTGGAAAGATAGTCGAGACTGACAAGTCGTATAGAGGATCGGAATGAAAACAAGTTGATCACAACAGTAGGAGTATTGGCCGTACAGCCTAAGACCTAGGCGTGTGAACCAGGGATCCCGGAGAGTTCGAGTTCAAATCTAAGGCAGTCTCCTAGTTATTTTTCGCCTCTTACAATTTAGAAGTGGGATAAAATCCGCTACCCCTCGAAGACAGTTGAGATTCATCCGCTACCCCTCGGAGAGGAGGGAGTTGAGAAGCAGCTGGCCGGTAGTGAAGCCTGAACATGGAGGTCGGGACGGACTCAGAGGAGTGAACCAACATGGAGGTTGGGAGGGACTCAGAAGAGTGAACCAAAAATGGATGTTGGGAGGGACTCAAGTGGAGTGAACCGACGATTTGGAGACATTCGGGGACGAATGTAATGTCAGGCTGGCCGAGCTGTAAGATCTGGAAAGATAGTCGAGACTGACAGGTCGTATAGAGGGTCGGAATGAAAACAAGTTGATCACAACAGTAGGAGTATTGGCCGTACAGCCTAAGACCTAGGCGTGTGAACCAGGGATCCCGGAGAGTTCGAGTTCAAATCTAAGGCAGTCTCCTAGTTATTTTTCGCCTCTTACACTGAATTCCAAAAATTGCAATCTCGCGTCAGCTGGCAGTCCGCGATTTTCCTCGAGGCTTTCCAAGTCGCGCGCAAGATCGACTCGCGTACGTTAGTAGTGCGCCGAGCATGTATGTTTCACCGGCAGACAAAACAACAGATTTCTTGAGGTAGGTTAGGGCCTGTCGCGATTGCGTAAACGTCTGGCAGTTTTGGCCGGCGTTTCTGCATGCGGAATTTGTTCGAGGCTGCGGCGAACACCTCGCGATTCTAATTCTGTCGTTCGGCTGTCTCGTTTTCTCGTCGGCAAGATTCCACGATGTCGCGGCTTGGTTTTCCCCCTTTTTCCCTCCCGCCTTTTTCCGTGATGTCTTTTCTCATGCTTATTCGCGTGACCATCCCCGCTGCGTAACACATCCGCGCGATTTCAGCCGGATTACTCCCACGAGTCCGACTTCCGCAGGTGCTCGACTTCGCTCGTTTTAGGCGGTGCAATTTCACCCCGCTCGCGGTGCACCGGCTAATTACGTAAGATATATCCGTTCTCTCGTTACGTCGACGACCCTTAGATTATTCGGACAATTTTCCGCGTCGTCTTGGCAAGCTTTTCTACCGCGCTGCGTGCGCGTCATGTGTTCCTGATTGCGCAATATCCGTTCACGATTCAAGACTGGTCCCACGGCTGGCGCCGCGTCGCTGCTTGTGCTTCAATGGCGCAATTCCTGTCATTTGTGGCCGCGATCGGCGTACTTTACTGACACGAATACTATCTTATTTTATATGACAGTTGAAATGTATTAATCAAATCGCATTTGTGTAGCTGTAGAGCGCTTGCTTGCAACTTGACATATTATTTTGTAACGATGAGATTAACATGAAACGTTTTTCCGCGTCAATTTTACTAGCAATCTTATTCTTCTCGCTTTCGAAAAATGATTTTTTATTTAAAGAAGAGTATAATTTTTCGTTGATAAAAAACAGCCGACTGCAAGCGGCTTCATTTCCGCGTACTCCTGTTTACGTTCTGACAGCGTTCGTGTCACGGGGCTATCCGCCGGAAGTATCGTAACGACACGTCTCCCATTCACATACGCGTCTAATGTTTCATGAGAACTGTGACGCCGCGGAAAAGGGTCATGTGAACGTGTCACGGGCATCCACCGTGCACTCGCGCGTCATGAAACCGAACTCTCTCGCGCTCGCTCGCGGGACGTTGACCGGAGCGGAATGAATTACCACGCGCGGCGATCAAATTCGTCATTTCACTTTCGACGTAGTTCAGCCGCGACGCTTCTCGCGTTTCACAAACAGGCGAGCTGGCTCGAGAGTACTCGAAAAGAATTTTGTTTCTCGCGAGCGTAACGCGCGCGGCTTGCGTTACCGTTCAGCGTACCTACTCGCGCCGCACGCTCGCGGCGGATCTCGCGGATTATTAATGTTTCGTTGCTCGCGTTATCGCGGGCGAGCGAATTATTTCTTACCCGAGGTACATATCTCTCGCCGCGAGTTTTTATTGTTATCTCCCCTTTGTACGCGCGGAGGGATCGCGCATAAAATAAGTCGCACACGCGAGCAAGCGAGGAAGCCGCTTCCTGCTCGATGCATAATCTTCAGCCGCCCTGGAATTCCGCGTTACATCTTGATACGCTGTGCTACGAGCGCAAACGAACCGCGGAGCGAAAAACGCATCGCGCCGCGCGCTCGAGAAGGCGCGCCTCGCTCTCTGACACGGCAAAAGGAGAATCGAAACGATCCACGATTTATACGCGATATATACAATTGGACTTAAGCGGTCGACCGGCATTCATTATCCGCAGCAACGATCTATCGTTCGGACTCGCTTCGCGATCGCTCGCGCAGACATCGCGCGTACACGCACGCAGCGTATGTTCTCTCTCCTGGATCGGCGTAAATTTCCCGGCGCGAATTTCGTTAACGACCTCCCGCGTGCACTCGACGCCGGGGGTGAGTTTTTCATCCGGCGACGTCACCGGGGAATTAGCCGCGTAATATTCGCGCGTCGTCGACGAGACGCGGCTCGCATAAATTGTGCACGCTTTTTCCTGCCGCTTCCTCCTGCTCGCGTTAATTAGGGGCTTCTATTTTGATTTAAGGACAAAGCTTAACGAAGCACCGGGAACGCACGGTGAATATAGGCAGGCTGCGTAATGGCGTGGCTGCATAAGAAGACTGTAAGATCTGGAAAGATAGTCGAGACTGACAGGTCGTATAGAGGATCGGAATGAAAACAAGTTGATCACAACAGTAGGAGTATTGGCCGTACAGCCTAAGATCTAGGCGTGTGAACCAGGGATCCCGGAGAGTTCGAGTTCAAATCTAAGGCAGTCTCCTAGTTATTTTTCGCCTCTTACAATTCAGAAGTGGGATAAAATCCGCTACCCCTCGAAGACAGTTGAGATTCATCCGCTACCCCTCGGAGAGGAGGGAGTTGAGAGGCAGCTGGCCGGTAGTGAAGCCTGAACATGGAGGTCGGGACGGACTCAGAGGAGTGAACCAACATGGAGATTGGGAAGGACTCAGAAGAGTGAACCAACATGGAGGTTGGGAGGGACTCAAGTGGAGTGAACCGACGATTTGGAGACATTCGGGGACGAATGTAATGTCAGGCTGGCCGAGCTGTAAGATCTGGAAAGATAGTCGAGACTGACAGGTCGTATAGAGGATCGGAATGAAAACAAGTTGATCACAACAGTAGGAGTATTGGCCGTACAGCCTAAGACCTAGGCGTGTGAACCAGAGATCCCGGAGAGTTCGAGTTCAAATCTAAGGCAGTCTCCTAGTTATTTTTCGCCTCTTACAATTCAGAAGTGAGATAAAATCCGCTACCCCTCGGAGAGGAGGGAGTTGAGAAGCAGCTGGCCGGTAGTGAAGCCTGAACATGGAGGTCGGGACGGACTCAGAGGAGTGAACCAACATGGAGATTGGGAAGGACTCAGAGGAGTGAACCAACATGAAGGTTGGGAGGGACTCAAAAGAGTGAACCAAAAATGGATGTTGGGAGGGACTCAGAGGAGTAAACCAACATGGAGATTGGGAAGGACTCAGAGGAGTGAACCAACATGGAGATTGGGAAGGACTCAGAGGAGTGAACCAACATGGAGGTTGGGAGGGACTCAAAAGAGTGAACCAAAAATGGAGGTTGGGAAGGACTCAAGTGGAGTGAACCGACGATTTGGAGACATTCGGGGACGAATGTAATGTCAGGCTGGCCGAGCTGTAAGATCTGGAAAGATAGTCGAGACTGACAGGTCGTATAGAGGATCGGAATGAAAACAAGTTGATCACAACAGTAGGAGTATTGGCCGTACAGCCTAAGACCTAGGCGTGTGAACCAGGCATCCCGGAGAGTTCGAGTTCAAATCTAAGGCAGTTCCTAGTTATTTTTCGCCTCTTACAATTCAGAAGTGGGATAAAATCCGCTACCCCTCGGAGAGGAGGGAGTTGAGAAGCAGCTGGCCGGTAGTGAAGCCTGAACATGGAGGTCGGGACGGACTCAGAGGAGTGAACCAACATGGAGATTGGGAAGGACTCAGAAGAGTGAACCAAAAATGGATGTTGGGAGGGACTCAGAAGAGTGAACCAAAAATGGAGGTTGGGAGGGACTCAGAAGAGTGAACCAAAAATGGAGGTTGGGAAGGACTCAAGTGGAGTGAACCGACGATTTGGAGACATTCGGGGACGAATGTAATGTCAGGCTGGCCGAGCTGTAAGATCTGGAAAGATAGTCGAGACTGACAGGTCGTATAGAGGATCGGAATGAAAACAAGTTGATCACAACAGTAGGAGTATTGGCCGTACAGCCTATGACCTAGGCGTGTGAACCAGGGATCCCGGAGAGTTCGAGTTCAAATCTAAGGCAGTCTCCTATTTATTTTTCGCCTCTTACAAGATAAAGGTTTCCTCCCCATGGGAGAAGGCCAAGGCGCACACCGATCCTCATCGCGGTGCGTGCGTGTGGCCGCGCAACGATCCGCGCTTCTTTCAGCTCCGTTCACGTCGACGTGTGCGAATTCGCGAGCGGAAAACGAGGAGAAATACAGAACCTGAAGATCTTTATCTTTGTATCTTGTCGTATCTTTTATTTTGCGGGAAATGTTTGCTTGCGCGATTGCGTCTTTTCGATAACATTTACGGTATCCTCCTACGGGATATCCGCGTGCACTTGTCTCGCAGTACTCGAAGAAGCTGCCACGAGCTTCTATCTGGAACCTTGAAGTTATCGCACGTGCCGTTGTTGAAATCCCCTCCGTATCGCCGAGCTGCGCCGCGCACAAAAGTCGTCCACGCGCGTGAATGGACGCATATGAATCCGCGCGTGATAGCGTCGTCTCACTGCTCGTGAGAGCGGCAACACGATCACGTAATGCGATCCAAAAGAGTCCCCGTCTCTTCTCCGCTTCCCCCGGCGTCATCGTCAGGCGATAGTTCTCGTATTTTTCTCGCTGATATAACGGCGATTAAAGCGGAGCGCCTCCGCTTCGGTTGCGCTGCCAATTAAGCATCGCTGCGCTGCGGAGAAACGCGTGCATCGCGCGATCTCTCCCACAGGTCGCAGGAAGGAGGCCTGCGGTCTGTCGTGAAACCGGAAGTCTCGAGAGCGCATCACACAATAACCGCGCGAGAACTCGGGAACTCGCGGTGCTAGTCGCCGACGCGACGTGTACACCATTTGCGTGTTACTTTTCAGTAACTTTGCACACACAGATCTTGTCGACTGTCTATCGTAGCATCTCGAAATTTGCGCTGCATTTGGCTCCCTGACACGCTTGACCTTACTGTCATTTATTATTGCAATACAGTAATTACCGTAACTTGCGAACCGTAATTACGTACCTTAACTATTATTTGTGTCACCACACAATGCGATGATAGACTGATTCTTCCTTCCTTTTAATTTATTGGTGGATCATCACGACGTTGTCCTTTTACATCCGTCAGGCTATTTTCATAGCCGGTCGCGCGGGAGCGACGGAGGAACGGGAAGGAAGAAAGGGCCGAGAATAGGGTGCGAGAATGTTCCTTCCCGCCGGCCTGTCCACACGGCGTTGTAATCCAGAAATCAGATTAAATGTCGGATATCCTGCACGGGGGACGTCTCCCTTCCTTCGCAGTTTGTGAACGGCAGGAAGCTCCAGTCATTACCTCGCTCGGCAGACCCCTCGCGCGCATCCTCCACGACACACTCCGATACGCACACTCAAAGGCACCACACCGCCACACCGGTGCGTCTCGCACGCCCGCCGTTTCACGAATTCAATTGAAGCCCCGGGCTTAACGACCGGACGAAAACCAGCGTATGTTCCATTAGATAATCCGATCTCGTACATGAAAAAAGTATCCATTTAATTTAGGATATAATTATTTTTGTACGACGCGATTATATGGATATGTTGCGCTGGACCTTAATAATCCAGTTGGCGCAGACGGAAAGTCAGCTAAATTATGCGTGACGGTAGATACGTTAGAAGATACGATATTTTCAAGCGTGCGTGGCCTAATTACTTTCCTACCGTAGAGAATGGGCTCGCCAGATTCCCGTACCACGAGCAGGTTCTCGGGGGTTCCCCCCCTTCGAGTGCTCGCCACTTTTGGCCACTGCGGGCGTGCACGCACGAATTTCCGCCTTTTCCCGCATCATCAGTCAGACGTGGCACGTCCCGCTGCCGTCTCGGTCGTCTCTGTCGTACGTCGATTAGTCACCCGTCTAATTTCTACGGAAAGGTCCGTATTTAGAGCGCCGCGCCGGCTGGCAAAAAGTCCGGGAAACAATTATGCGCGATTAACCGTGTGCATTCGAGGTTGCCACGCGGCCGCGTGGTATTTTTCATTCTCATGACGGGCCGTGCACGCCGTACCATGACGGCGATAATGACTCACCATATCCCTCACATGCGACACGCTTAACAACCATCATTTTTCTAATATCGTTTGCTGCACGAGCCTCTACTTTGGGCGACTGATGTCACCGAGCTAAGCGTGTTATTTGTCAAAATAGGGATGGTATATAATTATATACCAGTGAATATGTCGTGCGTATGTCTAATCTGAACAAGATAATATCAATGAATTTCGATCAATGAATTTCGATTAATTTAAAATATCAGAATTGTTACGGTACTTGCTACGTACGCTCCGTTTTCCGAGCGCAGCACGACTCTCATTCAAGCTTAATTTTATGCACCCATTTAAGAGGCTTTCGTTCGCTCTCAATGATCACGGTGCGTAGCATGCATATCGCAAATAAATCGACGCGGCCGTGAATAAACAGGTGTAGGTTTCATTGCTTGTAATACGCGGGTGTAACAACGGTAAAAGGCAACAGGCAAAGAAAGGAAGATCGATAGCCGCGCAGATCGTATCAATCGCTGGCGATCATTCACGCCTCGTCGCTTCGTTCGAATCGCACTGTGCAATCTGTTTGCCGTATATTACGCAGAGATTAAAACAGTTCGAACAAGTCGAGGACGCAACGGTCCTATGAAAACATATTAATTTGGCAAGTCAAATAATTTTGATCATCTAAATTTATTTGGAAGATCAGACTAGTCGAGAGACCACTTGTGACTTCAATGATTTGCAGCCCATTTCATATTTTGTTATATATGCCACGCTTAAAACGGGAAATGAGATATTTATTGGGTTGGCCAAAAAGTAATTGGGTTTTTTCCAATAGATGGACATACATGTCTTGAAATGTAACTAACTTCATTCTAAACCGCAAATTCATTATGTAGGTTAACAACTCACAGTTCAAGCTTGTTTTACAAAAAGAAAGTACACGATTTCGTTAACAATTGTTTCTTTGCCGTCGATTTCAAAATGGAAAATCAAAAAGAACATTTTCGTCATATTTTGTTTTATTACTTCCGAAAAGGGAAAAACGCTGTGCAAGCTTATAAAAAGTTACGTGATGTATATGGCGAAGATGCTTTAAAACTGCGGCAGTGTCAAAATTCGTTTATTAAATTTCGATCTGCAGATTTTAATGTGAAAGATGCACCACGCTCAAGAAGGCCAATCGAAATTGATGATGACAAAACAAAGGCACTGATCGATTCCAATCGGCATTTAACGACACGAGAGATTGCTGAGAATCTTAACATATCGAAATCGAGTGTTGAAAACCATTTAAAACGACTTGGATACATTAGTAAGCTCGATATTTCGGTACCACATGAGCTCAAAGAAATTCATCTCACTGAGCGTATTGACATCTGCGATTCTCTTTTGAAACGTGAGGAAAATGATCGATTTTTGAAACGTATGATAACAGGCGACGAAAAATCGATCGTCCACAACAACGTCAAACGAAAAAGATCGTGATGAACCTGCTCGAAGCACTCGAAAAGCAGATATTCACCAAAGAAAGATTATGCTGTCAGTCTGGTGGGAATTTAAAGGTATTGTGTATTTTGAGCTGCTTGCAAGGAATCAAACCATTAATTCAGACGTATACTGTCGTCAACTGGATAAATTAAATGATGCCATCAAACAGAAACGTCGAGAATTGGTGAATCGCAAAGGTGTTGTGTTTCACCATGATAACGCTAGACCACGTACAAGTTTGGTCACTCGTGAAAAATTGTTGCAGCTTGGATGGGATGTGTTACCACATCCACCATATTCGCCAGACCTGGCACCATCAGATTACCATTTGTTTCGTTCTTTGCAAAACGCCTTGAATGGTAAAACCTTGACTGCTGATGAGGATATGAAATCGTTGTTGGAATTGTTTTTTGCTGAAAAAGATAAGAACTTTTTTGAGCGCGGAATCATGAAGTTGCCTGAAAACTGGCAAAAGATAATCAAACAAAATGGACAATATATTGTTTAATAAAGTTTTTGTTTCCCATGAAAAATTCGCCTTTTATTTATATAAAAAAAACGCAATTACTTTTTGGCCAACCCAATATATGGCGAAGATGCTTTAAAACTGCGGCAGTGTCAAAATTGGGTTACTAAATTTCGATCTGGAGATTTTAATGTGAAAGATGCACCACGCTCAGGAAGGCCAATCGAAATTGATGATGACAAAACAAAGGCACTGATCGATTCCAATCGGCATTTAACGACACGAGAGATTGCTGAGAATCTTAACATATCGAAATCGAGTGTTGAAAACCATTCAAAACGACTTGGATACATTAGTAAGCTCGATATTTGGGTACCACATGAGCTCAAAGAAATTCATCTCACTAAGCGTATTGACATCTGCGATTCTCTTTTGAAACGTGAGGAAAATGATCGATTTTTGAAACGTATGATAACAGGCGACGAAAAATGGATCGTCCACAACAACGTCAAACGAAAAAGATCGTGATGAACCTGCTCGAAGCACTCGAAAAGCAGATATTCACCAAAGAAAGATTATGCTGTCAGTCTGGTGGGAATTTAAAGGTATTGTGTATTTTGAGCTGCTTGCAAGGAATCAAACCATTAATTCAGACGTATACTGTCTAACTGGATAAATTAAATGATACCATCAAACGGAAACGTCGAGAATTGGTGAATCGCAAAGGTGTTGTGTTTCACCATGATAACGCTAGACCACGTACAAGTTTGGTCACTCGTGAAAAATTGTTGCAGCTTGGATGGGATGTGTTACCACATCCACCATATTCGCCAGACCTGGCACCATCAGATTACCATTTGTTTCGTTCTTTGCAAAACGCCTTGAATGGTAAAACCTTGACTGCTGATGAGGATATGAAATCGTTGTTGGAATTGTTTTTTGCTGAAAAAGATAAGAACTTTTTTGAGCGCGGAATCATGAAGTTGCCTGAAAACTGGCAAAAGATAATCAAACAAAATGGACAATATATTGTTTAATAAAGTTTTTGTCTCCCATGAAAATTCGCCTTTTATTTATATTAAAAAAAACGCAATTACTTTTTGGCCAACCCAATATATGGCGAAGATGCTTTAAAACTGCGGCAGTGTCAAAATTCGTTTATTAAATTTCGATCTGGAGATTTTAATGTGAAAGATGCACCACGCTCAGGAAGGCCAATCGAAATTGATGATGACAAAACAAAGGCACTGATCGATTCCAATCGGCATTTAACGACACGAGAGATTGCTGAGAATCTTAACATATCGAAATCGAGTGTTGAAAACCATTCAAAACGACTTGGATACATTAGTAAGCTCGATATTTGGGTACCACATGAGCTCAAAGAAATTCATCTCACTGAGCGTATTGACATCTGCGATTCTCTTTTGAAACGTGAGGAAAATGATCGATTTTTGAAACGTATGATAACAGGCGACGAAAAATGGATCGTCCACAACAACGTCAAACGAAAAAGATCGTGATGAACCTGCTCGAAGCACTCGAAAAGCAGATATTCACCAAAGAAAGATTATGCTGTCAGTCTGGTGGGAATTTAAAGGTATTGTGTATTTTGAGCTGCTTGCAAGGAATCAAACCATTAATTCAGACGTATACTGTCTAACTGGATAAATTAAATGATACCATCAAACGGAAACGTCGAGAATTGGTGAATCGCAAAGGTGTTGTGTTTCACCATGATAACGCTATAACATCCAACAACGATTTCTATCCTCATCAGCAGTCAAGGTTTTACCATTCAAGGCGTTTTGCAAAGAACGAAACAAATGGTAATCTGATTGGTGCCAGGTCTGGCGAATATGGTGTGGTGTGTTAACACATCCCATCCAAGCTGCAACAATTTTTCACGAGGTTCGCAAAGGTGTTGTGTTTCACCATGATAACGCTAGACCACGTAAAAGTTTGGTCACTCGTGAAAAATTGTTGCAGCTTGGATGGGAGTGTTACCACATCCACCATATTCGCCAGACCTGGCACCATCAGATTACCATTTCGTTTCGTTCTTTGCAAAACGCCTTGAATGGTAAAACCTTGACTGCTGATGAGGATATGAAATCGTTTGTTGGAATTGTTTTTTTGCTGAAAAAGATAAGAACTTTTTTGAGCGCGGAATCATGAAGTTGCCTGAAAACTGGCAAAAGATAATCAAAACAAAATGGACAATATATTATTTAATAAAGTTTTTTTCCCATGAAAAATTCGCCTTTTTATTTATATAAAAAAACGCAATTACTTTTTGGCCAACCCAATAATAAAACGATATAATAAATGAAACAAGAAATATCTGTGGCCACATAGAAGCCTGCTTTGATCTACACGAAGCCATTGACATTGAATGGATTTTCGCCGATCATCGGAATTCGATATCGGGCGTGGACGCAACGGAAAGCGGGCTTACGTGTCAATTAAAGCGGATCGCTCGCTCCGTTCGCCTTCGCGCGCTGCGTGACGTGCGCGCGTTCGATTAACTCCGTTTTCGCCCGTCACTCGCAGAGTGCTTTTCC